>NC_083484.1:4862500-4952500 GCF_030014155.1 Tachysurus vachellii | reverse complement strand
GAAATATGATGGAATATAAACAATTCTTGGTCGTTTTGTCAGACATTTACGAGGTAGTCACCATTTAAGTGAACATCTGCAGGGGGGAGGAACTGATCTCTGATTCTGCAAGTTATAATAATAATAAGACCTCAATCAATGGTGCTAAAAATAGGAACAGCCCTGAAGTGTGTGTGTGTGAGAGAGAGAGAGAGAGAGAGAGAGAGAGAGAGAGAGAGAGAGGGAAAGAGAAAGAGAGAGAGAGGGAGAGAGAGAGAGAGAGAAGTTTACTGGGGGCAAGATTCATGTGCAACTGATGCTTCACACAACACATCCATCAACTTCTACAACCTCTACACTCCACAATGTGTATTTCATGCTGTCATCTGCTTTGCTGCCTTGAATATGTGTGGCATAAAATCTCTAGAAGCCTTACTGCATTTCTAGAATTGACAGTAACACTGCAGAATCCTTACAATTCTGTATCTAGAATCCCGAATGAAAAAGCTGTAAATTGTTTTGTGTGAATGTTCTAGAATCTTCAGTGTGAAAGTTTAAGAATCGTATAGAATCTTTAGCATGCTTTTAAAATACACACACACACACACACACACACACACACGCACCTGCCTGTGTCGATGAGAAATCATCATATGGCTCTAGACTCCTCTGTTTACTTTCTCAGTATTCTAGAATGTTCAGTGTGTTTATTACTTAAATCCAAGGTGTGGCTCCTTAGTAAACAGTGCAGCTCTAGAATCTTCAGGGTCATACTAGAGTCCTCTTGTGTCCTCTTGGGTCGCTAGACCCCTCGGCACGATTCTAGAATCATGTGCAGCCCTAGAAAAAGTTCTGAAGGTTCTAGAACACTTATTGCAGTTTTGAAATTCGGAGCCTTCTCACTCAGAATACTCTGTGGCTCTAGAATACCCTTCTGCTCTAGATAGTCTCACTGAAAAGGTTCTCAGAGTGAAATCCTCGATGCAACTGTATAATCTTAGGCACTGTAATGTAATGCTTTATTGGTCCGAGAAAATTCCGTACAGTTCTAGAGTCTTCCGTTTTTCCCTGTTTGTTTCAATACGTAGTTGTGTATTTGTTCATTATGAAAGCGATAGGAGGAAACATCTCCAACACCTGTTTATCACCGTTATGACAGGTTGTAGGAGGTGTTACTGTCATGGTGTGAATTTAGAGAGGATGTAGCAGAGGGGACACCGAGATTGGAAGTGATGATATAGAGTGCATTTTTTTCTCTAGACAATCTAAACGTAATTAGTGTCTGATGCTTGTTGCACTAATAAGCATTTAGGGTTAGTCAACCAGTAAATCAAAAAGAGGTCGACTAGTTTATGTGTTGTCTTCACTATAATTAAAATTTAATTTGTAATATCATTATCTTAAGTTGTTTTATTAGTGTGATGAAATGCAAAAGGGGTTTATATGTGGGGTTATATTTTTACTGCTGCAGGGTTTTTTCAGGCTACACTGTAAAGAACTTGCGTAGACGTCTCTTTGACTGTGCTGAAATGATTATGTCTAAAGGTGAGAAGCTCATGTCCTTCAACAAAGCCCTCCTTATAACTTAGATGAATATTGGATGTTGACCAAGATTTGCTCTTGTGGCTTGTTTGTTGTTCTCTGCTTTGTCAACGTTCTTATACCAAGGTATGAATGTTCTTGTTCTGACCCCTGCATACGCATGTGTGTGTGTGTGTGTATGTGTTTTGGATCTTGATTATAGATTTCTCAGATTCTCTGGTACTTGACTCCTGGAGAACCTCCTGGAGACTCCTGGATAAAAGGTTATTTACTTTACATACATCTGTTAAGTGTAATGTTTATTTTTCATTCTAGTATTATTGATATATTCTGATATCCCTTTAAATGTGTGCACCATTATTACCAATAAAACGGCAAAATAGATTTATTTATTTTCCTTAAAGGTCAAGGATCAAGGTTAAACATCAGTATCGAACAAATCACACTGATGTGTATCTACTCAGTTGTGTGTCTGTTTTTAGCTATAGTGGTGTTAGTGGACACTTCTGCCCTTCATAAAAGATCCCTTGTTATCTTGTCGGACATAGCAGCTGCTCTCTTTAATCACATCGTCAATGTTCTGAAACTCAATATTGGCTTTTGCGTTTGTGCTCGTGTTGTGGAACAAGTGTCATGACCACTTCAATATCTGGTATTTACAAGGTGTTTGGATAGGTTTCTTTGTAATATATTAATTACAATATCATTTACGTGCTGTGAAAATGGCAAAAAAAAATTATTTCATTACCGAATCACATTTTTAAACCCAATTTTAAACCCTTTTATGATAGTTGTGTTGATAGTTTAATAAAAATAAAGTGACCTTTAAAGACAGAGGAATTAAATATATATTATTTCTCAAATTTGAAGAATATGAGCATCTCGGACCTGTCGACTTTTCTTTGTTCTCTAAATAGACAATGTTAGTGAATTAATGACTGAATGTGAATAAAGGAATAACAGAAAGGAAGCAAATAAGGAAAGAGAGGGGGGGAGGAGAGAGAGAGAGAGAGACCTGTGATCAGTATCAGTGCTGAAATATCAAATACTTTACATACAATATTTTTATTAATAATATAGTAAATATTTGGTACAGAGACTTTAAAAAACATAAATTAATGGTTTAACCAGAAAATAATAAATTAAAATCCTTTTTTTCCCAATAAAAAGATGTTCTAATTAAGATGATTTCTATTTTTTTCTAATTATACCTGTTTAATTTTTATTCAAACTCTATTCAAACCCTAGAATAATCAACATCTGGCACAGACCCTGAATGTTAAATTTGTTCTGTAAGTAGATTTATACAGGAAACTTCTAGAAATCTTACATGTGTAGTATAAAGTATAAATCAATAACACGCTTCTTAATTTAATTATCTCCGAAACATAGTGTGAATTCAATACGTTATGCACTTCAGACTGTGCTCACACACGATACACACACAGACTGTAATAAAGACCTGAACACCGAAATAATAATATCATTTAAATGTACTCAGTGTAATTAATTGGCATTAAGGTAATTAGCTATATTTCAGGCAGCGTAATGAAGTAAACAGTGTTGTGCTTTTTTATGTGTGGATTGATAAATACTGTATACAAGCAGACACACCATAAAGCTTCTAATGCTGACCTATGGCATGCAGGAAATTAGGAATTCGTTTATTTGATTGGCTGATTAAACTTTTTTTTGTTTTGTTTTTGATGCTCATTGCTAATGAGGCGTTAGTTTTTGAATGTCGAGCTTCTGAGTTTTGTGCTGCTGCATGAAACCCATTTCACACCACGTAAACTGGAACACGCACTCCCAGTGGCATAATTTGCTGCACACTCTTTATCACATATTTTCTTTATCCCTAATACACACACACACACACACTCACCCACACACATCTTACTATATACTTTATGAGGACTTTCTACCTACATAATCTTAACCAATCTACAAAATGGAGACCTTCTGGCTCTTTAAAAATAAATAAATAAATAAATAAATAAATAGTTAAGAATAGTTAAGGATTTTAGTTAAGACATTAAAGCAGAGCAAAAATTTAAAAAAAATTTCATGGGTACTAGCCAGATGTCTTCACAAGCATAAAAGACAAGATCAGATATTTCAATATCTTCCTTTTCTTATATCTAATTATGTATGTATGTTTAATTATGTACAAATTCAAAATAAGTGTACTTACTCGAACAGACAGCACTCTCCTGAGTCATTTCAAGTGTCTTTCTGATTGTGTGATATGATGGAAGGCTTCATAAATCTTAACACTCGTTAAAGGTCAGTCAAAGGTCATGGACGTACCCATCCTTCTTTCCAGCAGGATAAGGAGCAGAGTGTAAGCTTTCATTACTGAGAAAATGAAACTGGGCTTTGTAGATCAAGGGCTTCATTATATTTTGTGCTACAAAGATTTTAAACCAAACGTGAACAACATACATCGCACTGGATCACTTTATACCAATTATCGAAGGTTTTCTATACCAGCATGACTCTGTAGTCAGTAGTTTAAATCAATGCACTTGTTCTAATGCATTAGCATTTCTATAGTAACTAATCCTTCACAGGGACGTGGTATGGTTATGGTATGGCGGATATAATAATCTAAGCCTAATAATAAAATGAAAGGATGCTGTATAGTCATTAACATGTTGCAGCTTTTTGCTGTGAGATATTTATTTAAAATAATATTTAAAAATATTTAGAGCATAAATGTCAGAGCATAGAGTTTTCTGCCATGGGAAATTCTTTAAAAGATAAATTCTTTTACATATCAATACAAATTACATAGTTACACTTTTTTTCATCAGGAGAGGAAAATCTAGAGTCTGGTAACATTACAAACAGCTTAACTAATGGAAAACTGTAACATTTGTAATAACAGGAACTAACTTGTAAAAACATTATAAAAAACTTATAATAACATTAGCAATAACAGGAACGATCTTGTGATAACATTAGTAATAACACTGTAACATTAGTAATAACATAATACAATTAGTAATAAAATAATAACATTAGTTATAATGGTAGTAATGACAAAAATTAACTTGTAATAACATTAGTAATAACATAATAACATTAGTAATAACAGGAACCAACTTGTAATAATGTTGGAGATAATATCATAACATTAGTAATAATTACCAATAACATATAACATATAACATAAATAATAACATTAGTAATAACAAATAATAACATAAGTAATAACATGAACTAACACCAGTAATAACATTTGTAATAATTTATAATAACATTATTAAAAACAGAAATTAACTTATAATAACATTAGTAATAACAGAAATGACCTTTTAATAACATTAATAATAACTCAAATAACATTAGCAATAACTTATAATAACATTAGTAATAACAGGAACTACCTTGTAATAACATTAGTAAAAACTTGTAATAACGTTAATAATAACAGCAGCAAACTTGTAATAACATCAGAAATAGTGTGCAATAACAGGAACCACCTTGTAATAACATTAGTAATCATTAAATTATTAATAATAAGACTAGAGTGTCTCACACCCTGGCATAGTTTATTGCTTAATTATAGATTAAAGACCAACTTAATGTATATGTATATCTTTCATCATTTGGATATAAATATATTCTCCCCTCTGGAAGAATTGCTCAGAACTTGCTACACAGTATTTATGATAATGAACTGGCCATTAATTTCAATCCCAATTTCAAAGTATTACGGAACATTCTACTTTGTTTAGACATTGTTGGTCTTGTGGAAACAATATGCAGTAGAATTTTCTATGATTTCTATAATTTTGCGATGCCTTTCCAAGCATCCTTTATGCTTCACCTAACCTCTGCATATCATGTGCAGAACTCAAATGAAACTAGATTATCTATTTATTTAAACAGGAAATGTTCACAATGGAGGATAAATAACAAAGAAAATATCATTTAAATGAATAAGGGCACAATCTAATGGGGGATTTCAAGCACTCTCTATATCATGTGAGAGCCATTGACAGGAAATGGAGGATGGTTAGGGAGGTTAGGGAAAATGTCTAGTTCAGCCATGAAACTCTACCCTCACACTGATTGGTTTTCTAGTCACTGACCCTTTAATACACAGACAAAACTCTTGCATCAACATGTTCCTATATCTCTATGTGTGTGCAGGTTCTATTAGCAAATCTCTGTCAGCATAGCAGATCTAACCTGCTAAGACCAAACCTATCTACATTCCATTCCCATCAAGACAATCTTATTAAGTTCATTCTGAATGTTGTCGTGACTGGCGTGTGGTTATTTCTCAAATATACTTTCTGTACACCAAGTATTAGGTTGCTGATTATGGCAGAGGTAATCTATCACCCTACCGTCCCACTAGTTGCAAGAGCTTTAGATGTGAAATGATATCATGCCTGCTTCGCAGATCCAAGGTTAGGGGTTCTGCCTTTTTCTCCATGTGCTTTGTGTACACTAGTTTCCTCCCCTAGTGCAAAGACATGCATTGTAGGCTGAGTGGCATCTCTAAATTGTCTGTGTTGGGTTGCCACCTCGTCCAGGGTGTCCCTTGCTTTGTGCCCCAAGTCCACTGGGACAGTCTCGACGTCCCCTGCAACCTTATGTAGGATAAATAGTACAGTACAGAAAATGGATGGATGGATTACAACCATGGAGTACAACATACATATATATAGATGTTTGATCTTTCTTTCTGATCTTATCTTCTTTGGACACCAGTTACATTATCTTTTGGTTAAATCCTTTCAGTTCAAACCTCAATAAGCTGAACATCAAAGTTTAAAGTCTGTTAAATGGTGCTATAAAAGTCACTGCAGATAAAACAACTGCAGTCTGAATCTTATCACCCACACATAGAAAAATTCATCGAAAAATCAATACGCTGTTAAAAACATATCAGTGGTCAGAGTATAAGATTTTTCTATTAAGGATCAGTAGAATGGGAACGTAGTTTTAGGAAGGATGATGCTCATACCTCAAAACATACCAAAAATATAATACAGAGATATAATACAAGGACAGCTCTGAATGCTCAGTCCATGAAAACTATAGAAGCTAGTTGAAAAGCTTGTCATCATTAAGACAATATGGTATTGTATAATAATTGTATGTGATGTGTATAATATATTCATCAGTGTATTAATTGATATGAGTATTAACCTTAATAAAAATATCAGTGTAGTTTTCTTTTGCTAGGAGTAAGATTCCTCTTATAAAAACATATGATGTGAAATGAGAAAGAAGTGATGAATATTATTTTAAACTAAATTAAAAATCAGAAATCTAAATGCAAATTAAAAATTCATTCATTCATTCATTCATTCATTCATTTTCTACCGCTTATCCGAACTACCTCGGGTCACGGGGCGCCTGTGCCTATCTCAGGCGTCATCGGGCATCAAGGCAGGATACACCCTGGATGGAGTGCCAACCCATCACAGGGCACACACACACACACACTCTCATTCACTCACGCAATCACACAGTACGGACAATTTTCCAGAGATGCCAATCAACCTACCATGCATGTCTTTTGACCGGGGGAGGAAACTGGAGTACCCGGAGGAAACCCCCGAGGCACGGGGAGAACATGCAAACTCCACACACACAAGGTGGAGGCGGGAATCAAACCCCCATTCCTGGAGGTTTGAGGCGAACGTGCTAACCACTAAGCCACCGTGCCCCTCATAAATATAAAATGATTAATTCATTTATTATTATATTGTTATACATTTATTTTATTGAATATATTAAATATTTTAATTTATTATGTGTTATGCTCTTAAAGCTGCTTCAGAAACACACACACACACACACTTTATTTTAAGGATTTGTATATTTTATTAGAGAGATCTTATCCTCTTAAAGTTGCATTCAGTACTACATCATGCCAACTTTCAAAAGTTAACAAAATAATTGATCACACTATATTTTATATTCTATTTAAATGAAAGCAAGTTCAGTGAGATAACACTGTTTTCTTGTCCACTAGGTAGCGCTGCAGCTCTGTAAGCTCTGCTGTTCACACAAGTCATGCTTAGAACAAACAGAAGTAAATTCATTCTAGATGTAAAAGCAGTGAAATGTGATGTGGAACACATAATTGTTGGACAGTTTTATTATATTGCTGCATGAATTCAGTATCAACCACTAGTATAATGAAATATTAGTTTTTTAAATGCAACATAAAATTGAGTTCCAGGCAGCTTTGAAAAGAAATATGAGCATTATGTGAGAAATAACACACTCCAAACCATGCTGTTATATGAAAATAATGCACGCCAAGGGGTATGATGTGGCACAGCATGCAAGCGGAGTGCCACTAAGAGTCCCCAGCCCTCACACCCCACCCCTATATGTGTTATGCAATTATTTTTGTATAACAGCGTGGTCTGGTGTGTTATTCCAATTAGATCACAACAATTTACAGCAGTTGTAATGTGTCGTTTATTAATGAACGAGATTTTAATGGCTTATTGACTAAGATGGATAGTTCCTGTTATTTCCACTGTTATAGCCCCAATAAACATTCACTCTCTCACTAGCCTTGAGAGTTCTGTTATTTTACCAAGAAACCACAAAGTGTAAACTCCTGAACTTTGTCTATAAAAAGCTCTTTCACACAAGACTCCTTCATTCATGTTAAAGAATTGTCTCCTTACAAGAAGACACAAAAAGTCAGAACTACGTTCCGAGCTGTAACGTTTCATCAAATAATGCGCACATTCCGACCAATCAGATTCGAGCATACAAGCAGACTGTGGTAAAAGTAATTAATATATAGCATAGATATCATAAATGTATTTATTCATGTTCTGCCCATAAAAGTAGGAGAAACACACGGAAAACATTTTAGTGCTTGATTGCTCTATAATTGTATTAGGTGAGCCTTTTTATTTATTTATATTTTTTTAATTAACTATGATTTTGAACTATGTTAGAAACTTGAGATCCATTTTTAAAGGCACAAACAGGAAAGCTGTTTAAATGATGATACACACTGTTTACACACTACACCTGCTTTACTGTTTACTCCATCATAAACACAGATGTTCACAGTAAAAAAAAATTTATTCAAACATTTTTCTCTTGGACCAATTTGCTAATGTTCCTTACTAGTTTTAAGACTAGTTAGTTTAAGTTCAGCTTAGTGGCATATTTAAAGTTTACTAAAAATCCAACTGCTCTGTAAGTGACTAATATCAGTAAGAGGTACGCATTTTTTTTTTAATTTTATAAATTCTATTCTTGTAAAATACTTTAGATTAAAGTATGATCCTTTTGCACTGAGATACACTGAAATGTTGTTCCAATTAAATTCTGACCAATCAGCATATTCTCTTAAACCCATGCTCAGATTTATTCAGATTATTCAAAACCTAACAAGTCATTTCAATCAAACCCACTCTTTCATTCTTTTATCATTTTCTTTATTCTTTATTTTTTTCTTCAGTTTTCTTTATTTTTATAAAGGCATCCAGTTATGACTTTCTATGCAGCCTTTTTATTGGCAATGTCTTTCAATTCATTACAGAGTAATGAACTGTTTAAATGATTCTCCGTGTCTCTCATAAACACAGCTCTAAAAAAAATCTATATATTTCTAAAAAAATAAAAATAAAAAAATTTAAAAAAATTCACATTTAGTAGTTGATAATTAAACTACTGGGATGGACCAAAAAGTTCTCGGGAGCTGCATTATTAAAGAAGGTTAAATGAGTAGATCAGAGAGTTAGTGAAGACAAAGACCATAAATATCCATTTTTAATTTGCAGTTATGACCTGCGATGTGTTACCGAGCCATCCTGGATGTCCATTACTTTGTGCCTCGAGTCCCCTGGGATCTCTGTTCTCCTTGAAACTAGGATAAGCGGTAAGGAAAATGAATAATATCTGCAATATTTCTCATTAATGTCTAATTAGTTCCTTTCTTTTGGGGAGAAAAACATTAGATAAGTTAAATGATCTCATTTATCATGTCCTCAAGCTTTCATTGTGCCAGTGACATGTTTAGATGTGCCAGCACAAGCAGATATCGACTCTACAGGGCATTTCACTGATCTGCTGCATACTGTTCCAGAAAGAAATCAGCCCCAGCATCAATCTTTCATCATTCCTTCATCACATTCTTTCTTCTAACAAACATTTTCCTTACGATCATAAATAACACTGGTGGTAGAAATGTACAGGTATAAATAAAAATGAAAAAAACAAATGAACACAATTTAAAACATTTGTTAAAAGCAGACTATTTCAGGTGGCTGTTTGCACTCATGTGTTCGATGTATAAGACAAATAAAAGCTAATAAAAGCTTATCCATGTTAATACTATAAATTTATCCAATATTTGAAATCTAGTAATACTATTAAAAGTACATATACGTCCAGTACTTGTTGAGTCCAGTCTATATATATATATATATATATATATATATATATATATATATATATATATATATATATATATATATATATAAAAAGGAAAATGTGTACATTACCATACAGCTTGTCTTCCTGAACTCACAGACTTTTTCGTGGTCCCACTAATAACACTAACTGGACAAGATTATGCTTTGTAATTGTTTTAGTGTCCAGTTGGCAGACTTTTTGATTACATCAAAGGAAATGATGTCAGAATAACAGCCTCTGTAATCTGACCTCCATGAAGCAAGGCGGCGTATAAAAACCACCTTCCTAATGATACACATACACATATACACACACTCATATATACACACATACACACACCACTCTGCATCTGCTCAAAACCAAGGTAGGAAGTTTATTTCTACTATTTATTCTATTGCAGTCTGTCTGAATAAGAATATTAAATATACTCTTAGTACAGTAAACTACGAGTCCTTCTGTATCTGTGTGGTCCTGATGGGTTCATTCAGTCATTTTCCTGCTTTTATTTTAAGAGCGATAACAGACTGGGCAATGACGGACAGATGTAAAATGAAAGAGTAAAGCTATAATTAAAAATGAATGTGTAGATCCATACTAAAATGTAGCTTTAAGAAAGCAGCTCATGCATGAGGATTCTGCTTGGCTAAACATCACTGCGTTGCAAATCTGACAGTATCACATCTTATCAGTTTGGCTGAAAAAGGCATACAAGGTAGGAGCAAGCAAAAACTTTTTTTCTTTTCTTTTTTTATAAAATCAACATGTTTATAGCCCAAATCTATAAGTACTAGTTACTTCATAAACTAAAAATATACACAATACTGAATTTAGTCATTAATTCACAATAGTCAAATATATGTATTTATTTTTATTCTACTTATTCTCTAGCAGTCAATATTTTCCACACCTTATTTATTTTGTTTTTAATTCAGTCACTATTAAAGTCACAGCTAAAATTAAAAAGGTATAAAATGTCAATTGAATAAGAAAAAAATTCGCTCAATTATGATTTAGTCAGATAATAAAATATGTATTTATAGACTTACTAACAAGGTTGTATTAAACTGATCATACACATTGTGTGTGTGGTTTGTTTGTTTGTTTGTTTGTTTGTTTAACATTTATCAATGGGTAGTAATGTTCTGTGCATCTGTAGGAATATCCTGAGTAAAAGGTTTGTACAGTTATCCCTTAAATTTTTTACAAATCTGTATGAAAATATTTAATACTGATGACCAAAATGACAAAATATTAGCAATAGAAATATTCCCAGCAAGTTGAATGTAAAAGATTTAGTACTGTTGTATGATGCATAAATAAATAAATAAATAAATAAACAAACAAACAAATAAATAATAATCTTCGATTAAAAGAATGCTAATGCAATCACTGAAGTCTGACATCATATGTATTGAATGTATAATTAAATAAATGAATATAATTAAATGTATTTAATTGCATTATTTTTACCTAATTTGATGTAGATATAATAGAGACATGCTTCCCTGAGAATGACAAACAGTCCAGAGTCCAACAGCAACCAGGACAATGTTTTATATTAAACAAAAATGACATTTTAGATTTTCCTTAAAAATCAACCTGTTTTGACAGACAGAGTACACACTGAAATTCAAATAGCTCATGGGCTAGTTCACCTCATGACACGTGTGTAACACACCCTCAGTATGAACTGCACATGTTAAATGAACCTGGTTACTGATGAACACCTGATGTTTCATCGCTTCTGTGTTTTATAAACATGTCTTAATATTTGCATAGAGCAAAATATGAGTGTATATAAGCAAAGCCTTTAAAGTCTAGCTTGGAAAAAATGCAATTTAAATTCCCTGTAATTTATCTTGATTGAAGTGATGGGATTCAAATGAATGAAATTTTTTGTGTAATTGTAGGAACGTTGTGTCACTGTTGCTTTTGTATTGATTACAGCTGAAAATAGTACTATTACAGTACTATATATTTTTAAAACACAATGTTTTTCCTCCTTCCTTAACTGTTGTTGAGATTACATTAATAAAATTGTTGTCATTGAAGGAATTATGTGAAATTTTTGGTTATATAACCTAAACTTCCATTATTGCTATAATACAGTACACTTATCAATTTATTTGTTATTTATTTACTATTTAACAGCATTAAAATCTCAGACTCTACATTTTGCTTGCGAAACAAGACTAAAATTGGAAACTTGGAAAGTTTCTTTAGCTACTTAACTGGTCATTGAATTCCCAAATCTGATTGGTAAATCCAACATATAACTTTTAATCTGGTGAAGATAATGATAATATTTGCAAATATATTTAAATTGCAGGATTTGAAACAAAGCTGGTACTTTAAGTTTTCCAACAAAGGATCGTCCAAAACAAAAGGATGTCTTGCTTTGCGGTTTTTTTCAGAATTCAAGCATCAATTTTGTCTGAAGAATTAATGAAATAAGGGAATGAAGTTATTACATATAGCTATATAGCTATTCATATCTGTTATAACATAAGAGTTAACAGGAACTTCACGGACAGTATATACAGATTAAAAAGGATGATGTGAGATTGTTTCGTAAATAAAATAACATAAATTGATTGCACATAGCTGTGATTTAAGAGGAATCAAAGACTTGGGCATGTGCTGTTACAGTAAAATAAATCTCGGGTTGGTGTTTATATATCGTGGCGCATCACACCACACTGTTATTTGTACTTCTTTACCTTAATGCTTAGATGCTTATTATTTTACCTGCATACCACTTTTTCTAACTAATGTGTATAAGGATGGCTTATGGGCATCATTAACACATTTCTCTTCTGAAATTTATACTGTATGTACTGTATTTATGTAGTATTCAAAGTGGTCCAAAGGTCTGAGACTGCTAGTTCTTCTGCTTTTTTTAAGTTAACACAAATTTATATTACAAATTTAAGCAAAAGGAAGAATCATAGGTTAAGAATAATTTTTTACTGATCCGTAACTTCATTCAGCTTTTTGCTGCAGTTTTCACCGTTCTGCTTTTTTTCTTTATTGATAGTGTGCACTTGAGCTAACATCCACTCTATAAATTAAACCTAATAGGTATTTCAGTGGAAGTGTACTGTACATACCATATAACATACAGTTAACCCAACCTTGGATTTAATTATATTTCAACATCAGCTGAGTGCAAACACTTTCATGAGAACAGTGGACATCATGTGGACAGCAGGTGTTCAAGATAAACTGAAATAACAATGTCAATATTAAAATCACAATGCAATCTGTTTAGCAAATTTTAATCAATTTTATGAGTTCATTCTGAGAGGCTGGGAAAGCGTGTCAACAAGCAGCTTCATGACATACATCAATACAGCATACATGCACATGCGTTCCTCTTTCCATTTCTGTTTATTGCACATGAAGCTCATGAAGCATCTTTATGTTTACTCATATACTGTAGGATGAAACTCTATTCAGCTCCCTCATAAACCCGTAGATGAATATATACATGAGTAAGGATGTTAGCTTAAAAAAACAAAGACTATCAGCTAGATTGTGTGTTGAACTCTGAACTGTATACAAGGTGTGGTGTGTACAGTAGTGTGTCATCTCACATTTTTGTTGTCACAATTTGGTTGCTTAGCAGTGATCAAACAAAAGCAATGAAATGACAGAAAAAATTAATAGATTATATATATATATATATATATATATATATATATATATATATATATATATATACATGTGTGTGTGTGTGTGTGTGTGTGCTTAACCACAAATTAAGGACATATTTGTCATCCACAGCAATTGTTTCTAGCTTCAAGAGGTCCTTGTGTCAGTTTTAGCTTCACTACATGCATTTTTAAAGATAATTTGTGTCAGAGTATAACAAAAGTTAGCATACTTTTTAGTCTTTTGACAGAATCTGTGGTGGTTCAGGCAGAACCTTGGAAGGATCCCATGCTCCCATGATCCCATGAGCCGGTGTAAAACCCATGCCTGATCAAAAGATCAGATGATCCTCTGTGGTGACTCCAAACATTAGCCTTGTAGCTCCTCTGGTAAAAATAAATGTTGCTTACTTGTACTTTTGGGGTTCAATGTGTACTTTCATTTTTAGCCAAATTTCAAATCATTAATAATTTACATTGCTTCTGTTTCTGTTCACAGGTTTTCATTGTGAATTTCTTTTTTCAGGAGAAACCCCAATGAAGCAAGATAACTCCTATAGCTGTGTGATAGATGAGGTTGATTTGGCTAACATGGCTAATGTCAACGTGTTTGAAGTGAGTTCTGGTGTGTGTATGTGTGTGTGTGATGGGGAGGAGGAGGATGGTTGTGTGTGTTTGGTTGGTTGGATGTGTTTTTAAAATAAGGTGAAGAGAAACAAACATTTACAGAACATCCCAGCTGATATTACCTCAGTGTGTGTCATGTTTCTGTGTGTATGTTAGAGCCCTCTGCTCAGATTTCACCTATTAATCATCTCATGGTAATACTTTTTGACAGCTGGAGTAGGATGTATAGAGGTGGATGTAAATCTAACATGTAGGTTACGGCAGATCCTAACATCCACCTTTTTCTCTTAGTGGGTGGTCCAAGGCGATTTTTCTGCTCTGGATTACCTGAGCAGGAAGAGTCCGACTCACCTAAGTTCTAGGGATGAAAATGGAGCACGACCGATCCACTACGCTGCTGCTAGTGGACACGTGGACATTATTCGGCTTATTGTATCCATGACAGGACCTGAGGGTGAGCTCTAAACCTCTCCACTAGTGCTGCACTCTATAGGCAGCACTATAATACAGACCACATTTGAGCAAAGAGCTGTAATGTTAAAGGGGGAACTAAAATAATAGGTTAAATACTGCTCAGACGTTGTACATTTCTCTGTACTCAGTAACATCATCAGTTCAACATCCAAATCATCCAAATGATTCCTTTCTATAGGCCACTGAAAAATCATTACAAATGAATCATTTGTATACTGTGTGTGTATTTGTGAGAGATTAAGACTACAGTAATGCACACAATTACTTTTTACATCAGTGGTGATCAGAAAAGCATCTCAGGACTGCAATTTTGTTATATTTCTATTTATTTAATGGGTTGAGACCACAAAAGCAGAAAATTTTGGCATCAGTTTAGAAAAATTGTCAGCCAGAAACAGGAAATCTTGAGTACTGCAGAAATTGGTCTCAACAGCATAAGAGCTTGAGAAATGGGTTTTTGAGCATTGTTTGAATATCTTTGCAAACTTGTGGTTCCCCTCTTGACCACAATTTGTTGTCTTAATGCATACTTCCTTTCACGATAATGCATTATTTCACAATGTCATAATGTCATCTCAAAATGGTACTAATATTACTCAAGAACTGATATTACTGTAACTTTAATGGCTTCTCCATGACCAGATCCAATAGAAAAAAATCCAATGGAGTGCATTTAGGATGTGGTACGACTGGAGATTCAAATATACAGCAATTATGTGTTACCAGAATCTCAAATGAATTCTTCAGACATCATGCGGAATCTTATGGCTACACACATTCATAAAAAAAAGAAAATAAAGGGAGAAACACAGGTGTGTTATCGATGGATTAACAGCTCTGTGATGGTCTATTATAGCATAATGTACATTAGTTATCTGGCCCAGTTTCCCACATTGCTTCAGTGCTTGACCACTTAATAGTGAACATTAAGAAACCCATTAGCATCATCTGAAATGGCCATTAAACCTACGTTTTCTCATTAAAAAGTAATGTGAGAACATGAAATGGAAAGAAATTAAAAAAAAAAAATGTAAAAAGCATTTAAACAGGAAGAGGATCAGGTTTGTGACAAAACAGCAAGAAAAATGAACACTTTTTGAAATATCTTTATATAATTTGTTTTCCCAGATTTGTTTGTTTGTTTGTTTGTTTGTTTCACTCTGAGCACCTCAGAGCTCTGTAGCACATACTGAAGTGTAATAAACATGTTATCAGGTATAGTATTTTGTGTTGTGCAGAGCTGGATGCTCAGGATGCAGAAGGCCAAACTCCTCTACATTTTGCTGTGCTGAAAAACCAGGAGTCAAGCTGTTCAGTGTTGCTAGACATGGGCGCCAATCCAAACACCCTAAACACAGCCATGATGGCACCGATTCACTTGGCAATCAGCAAAGAATACAACAACCTAGTACAGGTGAGTTTTGTTATGTGGTACTGAAAAGTCACTCACACTCAATTGCTTGCTACATGATAGTCACATAAACTCCATCACCTTGTACATGAGAGTCAAAACAACTCAGGTTCCTGGAACAGAGTCTCTCATAGTCACATACCTGGTACAGGTGAGTCACAAACTCTTCATTTCCAGATGCAGATGAGTCGAACAACCTCAAAATACCTGATACAAAATGGCATTTGGCAAATGACCTACGTTCACCTCATACAACATTACAACTAATTATACAACTGAGCAGCTGTGGGTTAAGGGCCTTTCAGTGGCCATTCATCAGCTGATACAGCTGAGTCAAACAAATCAATTTAACTGATACAGATCATTCATTCATTCATTCATTTTCTACCGCTTATCCGAACTACCTCGGGTCACGGGGAGCCTGTGCCTATCTCAGGCGTCATCGGGCATCAAGGCAGGATACACCCTGGACAGAGTGCCAACCCATCGCAGGGCACACACACACACTCATTCACTCACGCAATCACACACTACAGACAATTTTCCAGAGATGCCAATCAACCTACCATGCATGTCTTTGGACCGGGGGAGGAAACTGGAGTACCCGGAGGAAACCCCCGAGGCACGGGGAGAACATGCAAATTCCACACACACAAGGTGGAGGCGGGAATCGACCCCCCAACCCTGGAGGTGTGAGGCGAACGTGCTAACCACTAAGCCACCGTGCCCCCCCGATACAGATCAGTCACACATAATTTTTTGGTAAAAGTCAATCAGTTACACAGATTTATTTACCTGGTACAGCTCAGTAATACCCACTTAGTTACCTGTTACAGGTGACATACATTCACTTAGGCATATGGTACAGGTGAGTTACATCCACTCAGTCATACCGTACAGGTGAGTTAGACCCATTTAGTTACCTGGTATAGGTAAATTACACATATTCAGTTACCTGTTAAAGGAGAGCTACATCTACTCAGTCATATGGTACAGGGTAGTTAGACCCATGTCGTTACCTGGTATAGGCGAGTTACACATATTCCGTTACCTGGTACAGGTGAGTCACACAGTTATCTGGTACAGGTGAGTTACACATATTCAGTTACCTGGTACAGGTGAGTCACACACACAGTTACCTGGTACAGGTGAGTCACACACACAGTTACCTGGTACAGGTGAGTCACACACACAGTTACCTGGTACAGGTGAGTCACACACACAGTTACCTGGTACAGGTGAGTCACACATATTCAGTTACCTGGTACAGGCGAGTCACACACACAGTTACCTGGTACAGGTGAGTCACACATATTCAGTTACCTGGTACAGGTGAGTCACACATATTCAGTTACCTGGTACAGGTGAGTTACACATATTCAGTTACCTGGTACAGGTGAGTCACACACACAGTTACCTGGTACAGGTGAGTCACACACACAGTTACCTGGTACAGGTGAGTCACACATATTCAGTTACCTGGTACAGGTGAGTTACACATATTCAGTTACCTGGTACAGGCGAGTCACACACACAGTTACCTGGTACAGGTGAGTCACACACACAGTTACCTGGTATAGGTGAGTCACACATATTCAGTTACCTGGTACAGGTGAGTTACACATATTCAGTTACCTGGTACAGGTGAGTCACACACACAGTTACCTGGTATAGGTGAGTTACACATATTTAGTTACCTGGTATAGGTGAGTTACACATATTCAGTTACCTTGTACAGGTGAGTCACACCCGCAGTTACCTGTTACATACAGTTACATACAGTTACATCCACTCTGGTACAGGTGAGTTACACATATTCAATTACCTAATGCAGTTGAATCACATACAAACACTTCATGTTTTTTCAGGTTCTCCTGTCCTGCAGTCGGACCGACGTGAATCTGGAAGGAGATTTGGGAAACACGCCTGTGATGCTTGCATGCTCCTACAATAACTGTGAAGCTCTTCATACACTTGTGAGTATAACTGAAGTATTATTTGAGGAAAAAAGGAAGAGCACAAAATTTCCTTAATGTACTAGATCCACCAAGATCTGTTAGGTTTCCTTCTTCAGTTTTGCAATTCAGCTACAAGGGCACTATTGTCACGATGCAGGACAAAGGCGAGTGAGGATCCAAATGCAGATTTAAAGTTTAATAGTCCAAAACACAAGAAACAGATGAACAGACAGGCAGACAGAACAAGGCAGCAAACAGGGCTAACAGGAACAGGCACACCAACATCCAACATGAGGCAACGACCAACACCAGGGAAGTGAACAAACAGAGTATAAATAAGAGACAAGAACCAATCACACAGCAGAACTAATTAGAGACAAGACAACATACCTGAGGGGATGAAGGAGTACAATTAATGTCCATGGGAACAAAAGAGTGGGCGGAGCAAACAATTAACAACCGGGAAAGACAGCGGACAGAAACAGGACAGAAACACAGACAGACTCATTACAACTATAAATAATAAGGGAAGCTTACAGCCAATAATTTAGCATCATGTAAACCAAATACTTAAATCACTGCAGATAAGGGCTTTGTTAGTTGTTCATTTTTTAAATACATTCCCTTTATGATTTTAGACACTTTTGTCTACAAATATGAACAAAAGATCTTCACATATTTCTAATATTCGCAATACGTGCAAATTGTACAATGTATTTCTAACATGATGTCAAAATTCATAATTATGTCAATAAAAGTTTTTTTTTTTTTTTTTTTTGCTATTTTTTTATTTAAAAGCTTTTTGTGAAAAAATGTTAAGCCAGCTCGTCATGTATGTAGAAAAGGGCAGAAGAGGGTATGTAGAAGTGGTTGGAAGCTGTTGATTAATAGCGAGGAGTTAGCTAGTACTCCTACTATGCTACATGTAAACATCATTAAGTCTGTAGCTCTAGTGCAAAACTGGATGCAAACTTAAGAAAGGTATTTGTGGAAATTTCTGACTTTCTCCAAGCTGCTATTTGTTTTACTTTTCCAGTTTAAATATGGAGCAAAGCTGTGTCATCAGAACAAGCTGGGGCATTTCGCGATACACACAGTGGCTTTTTCTGGAGCTAAAGAAGCAATGGAGGTGATCCTGCAAAAAGGTAAGCATCTTGGATTAAATTCATTATGGCTCTGTTCATATGCGTGCTGAACACTACTTAGATACAAAATATTAAAGTCTTGTGGTTGTAATTCATTGCTACTGCAACTGGTATGTACAGAGATGAATGAATATTTTTGGAAACCCTTAATTGTGTAGTCATGGAGACAAATCTGTGCACTCATGTGAGCTGAAAATCTGCTGCTTTAGAACAGTGTACAAAGATTCAAACTATTTAGTGAGGTGTGTGTGGGTGTGTGTGTGTGATGGGACACTTGCACAGTGAATTGATCATATCGTTTATATCGTTACTAAAACAATAAAAATGCATCATTGCAAGTCAGAGATTTGCTGTATTTCAAACATTGGCTCCATGACTCTAATTTGCAGCTTGAGGCGAATGTAAATTATTTGATTTGCACTGATTTACATTTGTTTACATGTCTGCATGTGCAGACGAGCTATTTAAATTAAACAACACGACAGAAATAAGCAAAACTCATCTTCAGTCTTGACATGGTTTACATGAGTCATGACTGTGCAAATTTGAGGACAATACTCTAAACAAATCCCCATTTCATGCTTTACATGGATAAAAGGCCATGTCAGGCCATGCAGTTCCTGATAGCTTTATACGAATGCTCGTGTGGACAATGTTATTGAATAAGGCAGAGGTTCCTAATGTGGGGTCCAGGGAAACCCAAGAGGTCTGTGAAACATCGCTAAGGGGCTTCCATTCCTTTTGTTTTGTCATTACAGTAAATTCTAAATCATAACCAACATTATCAAAGTTATTATACAGTATGTAGGCATCCAAACACCAGTCAACTCAGACCCAGTGTTTTCAGGATTAGACAGATATGGAATTTATATTTTTTTGGCTAATGAGGTCTCTGGTCTCTACAGAAAGTTTAAAAACCCTGGATATAAGGAATATACTTTTAACATATTTCTATTTTACACAATTAAACTTTTTTCATTTCCTCTCTCTGTTTCAGGAGAGGACCTGGGTATTTCCACCCTCACACACATTAATTATTTGGATAAATCTAAGAGCAGCCCGCTTCATCTAGCTGTACGAGGTGGAAATACAGAAGTGATCAAACTTTGCATCTCTAAAGGTGCAAAAGTGGACCAGCAACAAGTAAAGCAGCTTTATACTTTTTATGTATATGTTTAAAATGCATAGTCATAGGCAGCATTAGTTACAGTACATGCAATATAATAGTAAGAAACATTGTGTGTGTGTGTGTGTGTGTGTGTGTGTGTTACAGTGCGACAAGTCCACAGCGCTGCACTTCGCCTGCACACAGGGAGCGATGGAAGCTGTTAAAGCGATGCTTCTTCCTTATGACAAAAGAATTGATGAAATCATTAACATTAGAGATGCAGCCAATCAGGCGCCGTTACACAGGTCAGTCTATAACAGACTCATGGCCTGCTCACTATAGCACACAATTGTGCAGTTTTGCCAAATAACTTCTAAAAACGTTTGCTGAATGTTCAGCATACCCATGAACTCCCACAATTCACTGCCATACATCAACATCCATATGATTTATCCTACAGAAAGATCCACCCCTTAGAGCCACAGACAAGCATCTGCGTGTGCACTATAATTATAAATGCTCTGAATATAATGGAGGGTGCACGGTGGCTTAGTGGTTAGCACGTTTGCCTCACACCTCCAGCGTCGGGGTTCGATTCCCGCCTCCGCCTTGTGTGTGTGGAGTTTGCATGTTCTCCCCGTGCTTCGGGGGTTTCCCCCGGGTACTCCGGTTTCCTCCCCCGGTCCACAGACATGCATGTTAGGTTGATTGGCATCTCTGGAAAATTGTCTGTAGTGTGTGAGTGAATGAGTGTGTGTGAGCCCTGCGATGGGTTGGCACTCCGTCCAGGGTGTATCCTGCCTTGATGCCCGATGACGCCTGAGACAGGCTCCCCGTGACCCGAGGTAGTTCGGATAAGCGGTAGAAGATGAATGAATGAATGAATGAATATAATGGAGCATCATTTCAACTCGTTTTTGTAATGAGTCTGTCTGTGATTTGCCCTGTTTCTGTCTGCTGGTTTGCCTTGCTGTTAATTGTTTGCCCCGCCCACTTGTTTGTTGCCATGGACACTAATTGAACTCAATCTCTCCCTCAGGTGTGTTGTCTTAGTCGCTGATTGTCTCTGCTTGGTGATTGGTTCCTGTTTACTCTGTTTGTTCACTTCCCTGGTGCTAGTCGTTGTTGAATGTTTATGTCTATGTTCCTGTTTCCTGTTTGCTCAGGGTTCTGCCCTGTTTTGCCTGCCTGTCTTTTTGCCTGCTTCTTGTTTTGGTTTAATAAAAGTTTGAACTGCATTTGGATCCTCACTCGCCTTTGCCTCACCACGACAGTTTTATTGTCTCAATAATATTAAAAACAGTTATTTCCTATATGGTCCTACCAGTCAGAGAAAATGTAATGAGTTTTTTTTTTTGTCATTTATTTTTTATTTGAATCTCCAACCAACATTCAACTCAATTAAACACATTGATTGAGGAAAATAAAACTTTAATTAATTCAGTAAATGTTTTGTTATTTATTTGCCTTGCTGTGATTACAGAGCCACGTTATTCGATCATGTGGAACTGGCTAAATATCTCGTCTCCAAGGTGAAGAAGAATCATTTTCATGTTTAGTCTTATTATATGATTAAATTTCGCAGTACACTCACTTCACTACCGTACAGTGCAATACACAGTCGGTTGTATTTATTATTTTTTGTGCAGGGAGCGGACATCAATTGCGTCGACTGTAAGGGTTTTACCCCTTTACTCCTGGCTACAACAAGCAGCGCATGGAAAACTGTTTCATTCTTACTTTCTAAAGGTGCGTTAAGTTCATGATTATATATTAACATTATATATTTACTACATATAAATTCCTTAGTCATGTCACACATCACAGTGTCGGTTAATGTTGGTGGTGAAATGAGATACTCACAGATTTAAGAAATTCTATTTTTACCGAGCTACTAAGGGAAATAGATAAATTTATAGAAAGATCCCAAATCATCTAACCTCTATCCTAAAAGTAAATGGTGATATCTAACCTATTTCTGCTCTCTGTGATGAAGTGTTTGTTCATAAGCAGCTATAATTAATAAAGTGTTATCTTCAACCACTAAAATTCTCTGTGCGGTTACCCCAACAGAGGGAAAAACACACGCCAAAAATGTCCTCATTTATTATATCCCAGACTTGCAGCTGTAAAATAATTCATTTGTTTATACTGATTGAAAATGTCTGATAAGCTGATTTCCATTACACTGGAGGAACAGAACAGGTAAAAAGAGAAAGTGGTAGCTAAGTGGTTAAGGTGTTGGACTACTGATCGGAAGGTCGTGAGTTCAAACCCCAGGGCCATCAAACTGTCACTTCTGGGCCCCTGAGCAAAGCTCTTATCCCTCAATTGCTCAGCTGTACAAATGAGATAAATATAAGTCGCTCTAGATAAGAGTGTGTGCCAAA
Organism: Tachysurus vachellii; assembly: GCF_030014155.1. NCBI lineage: Eukaryota > Metazoa > Chordata > Actinopteri > Siluriformes > Bagridae > Tachysurus > Tachysurus vachellii. Next base: position 4,929,795 of record NC_083484.1, on the reverse strand, counting down.
TGCCGTAAATGTACATCAGCACAAATGTACAAAATAAAAAGGGTTATACACAAGATTGTTCCTGTCTAGTTTGGAAGAGCTGTATTTTTTCACTGTATCTATCACTCCTGCTTGTATACTATATATTCACTACATAAAAACTCTAATATCTACATTATGCTGTGACCGGTACTTCACTTACTTACCCCAGGACTCTATACGGCTGTGACGGACCAAAAATAAACAAAATATTTGGCCACATCGTGTCTTAAATATTTTTCATTTATACTATACTAAATTCTTGTTTATAGAACTGCTATATAATAGATATATCACGCTCTTATTAGCACAGATGTGAGCACCTGAGGCTGAATCAAAGCAGTGCTAATATTAGCAGAGCAGTGATAATCTTACTTGCCTGATATTGCTTAAATCGCAGATCCATTGTGAAAAGATATCAAGAAAAACAGCATCAATGTGGTTTTTTTTTTTACTTGCAGATGCAGATTTTAGAATTAAAGACAAAACTGGGCGGAACTTCCTCCATCTTGCCATCTTCCAACCGAAAGGACTGAAAAATCTTCCTGAACATATCCTACAGGTAGAACAGGAATATAAACTAGATAGATAGATAATAGATAGAGAGAGAGAGAGTGTGGTTGTTGTTTGTTTTTATAGAGTAACATATAAAGTTTATTAGTTTTGCATTAGTGATTTTTATTCCACTCCAGAATAAAGAAGTGTGGGAGCTGATGAGCGATGAGGACTTTGAAGGCTGCACTCCTCTACACTACGCCTGCAAACTCGGCATCCACGACTCTGTTAAAAACATGCTGGGGTTTGAAATCTCCTTGGGACGCAAGTCGAAGGAGAAAAAATCTGCGCTTCATTTTGCTGCAGAGTGAGACACACACATCCCACATACATGATATATTAGAAATTTTAACAAAATAATAATCAGAATTGGTAAAGTTAACCATAGAAGCAGCAGAAGGTTTCTTGCTTTGTTACTCATTTACAGATACGGACGAATAAACACGTGTCTCAGGCTTTTGGAGACGATCAGAGACTCGCGTTTGCTAAACGAAGGAGATGAGAATGGACTGACGCCGCTCCACCTGGCCTCTAGAGGGGGCCACATTAAGGTGGTGGATCTTCTGCTCAGGAGGGGAGCACTGTTCCAGAGGTACTCCATCCTGATACGATGTTTAAAGAATGATGTTCTCACCTTAGTACATTAATTGGCGTAAAAAATGTTAAAAAAAAAACTCAGTTCCAGAACCTTCTAACCTTAATCCAGACAGTAGAATCTGTCCCTAGCTTCAAAACATGGCTAAATTTGTCACAGGTCTTTGTGGACAAAAGCATCTGATTAACAAGTAAACAAACTTTGTTTATTTTTAGCCCATTAGAATTATCTACAATTATCTATGATGAACATAGTCCTACAAACAGCATTGTGTTTGATTCTACGCAAATACGCTAATAACAAGCATGCTAGCTTGATGATGTATTTTGATGCTGGGTTTGATCACACTATATATATAGAGTACTGGATAGCAGGTTGTGACTGGAATGTTCCTCACAGAGTTAGAATCTACTTTGTCATGAAGATGTTGGCAGCGTTGGATGCAAATGCAGATGATTTCAGTTTAATTCAGTTCAATTACTGATGAACTGTGCAAAAAATAAAATTAGCCAAGAATCAAACAGCTATGAACAAGACTATCTGCAACAACATAAGCTTGACATTGAAGTGCTTACAAAGTAAATCAGGATGCAGTGAGACACAGGCGATAGTATTTAGGACGTTTGACATGCTGAGGATGATGGGAAATGTGATTCAGTGCACTTTGGGTGCTACCATGATAACATTAAATTTACTACCGGGTCCTTGTAAGAACGGTGATTTAAAACTCACTCATTTTCTACCACTTATCTACACTCTCATTCACTCACGCAATCACACACTACAGACAATTTTCCAGAAATGCCAATCAACCTACCATGCGTGTCTTTGGACCGGGGGAGGAAACCGGAGTACCCGGAGGAAACCCCCGAGGCACGGGGAGAACATGTAAACTCCACACACACAAGGCGGAGGCGGGAATCGAACCCCCAACCTTGGAGGTGTGAGGCGAACGTGCTAACCACTAAGCCACCGTGCCCCCCGTTATTTAAAATGATTTTCTAAAAAAATATAAAATATAATCTAATAGAAAGTTATTTTGTTTGAATGAATGACGGGATTATATATATATATATATATATTATTTACTGAAATGTAATGAGTTTCATATTCAGGTTAAATTGTATGTTTGTTCTTTTTAGTAAAATCTCCTGTACTTGCTTTTAAATTTCTACAGTAGCTGTTGTTGATTTACTGCAGAACTGAATAAGAGATTAATTAATTGATTAAAAGATTAAAAGAATTAAAGATTAAAATGATTTCAGAAAAGACAGAAATAAATGTAATTATAAAAGGAGGTTTATTGGCGTAACATTTTGATATTTCTTAGGAGTTCTCTCACTTTGTGTGTTATTGTGCAGCGATTATAAAGGCTGGTCGTGTTTACATCACGCTGCAGCTGAAGGATACACGCAAACCATGAACGTCCTTCTGGCAGCCAACGTCAAACTGCTGGATAACACGGATGAAGACGGGGTATGAAGTTATCAAAATTTGAGATTGTTCAAGTTGAAATTGAAGTTTATCCACTTTTGTTTGATTTTTGACCAAACTGCTCCTGAGCAGAACACAGCTCTGCACCTCGCCGCACGTGAAGGTCACGTCGCAGCTGTAAAGCTCTTGCTGAACCTAGGAGCTGAAATCCTGCTCAATAATAATCACGCCTCATTCTTCCATGAAGCTGTGCGCAGTGGGAAGAAAGATGTCACTAACGCCGCTATTGACAATGAGAGGTAAAAGAGAGAAAAATGTGCTCGCACACACACACACACACACACACACACACACACACACACACACACACAAATATTGTGTGTTGACAAAACAAAGACATGTGAATTGAGTGTCCCTCACCTGAGTCCCCTGTCATAGACTCCACGTTCCCTGAGACCCCGTGTAGAATAAGCAATACACAAAACAGATGTATAGTATAGTATATACTGTACAGTGGATAGTATAGTGGATGTATAGTATAATACAGTCCACACATTTTCTTTCCCGTTTTTTGGCTTAAATTCTTGGTGTCTAGACATCTTTAAGAACCCTTGTTTCAGACAAATCTCGCAATATCAGAGTCATGACCTTCAACAGATATGCAAATATTTCTTTAACCAGCTGAGCTACATGAGTCTGAACCCGAGTAACTTTCCCAGCATTTATCTTGCTATAACATCTGGATCTAATGCACTGGCACTGAATACAACCTTTAAATATTTCGTACTGTGGTTTTGATGTATATACATTTAATTTGACTTAAATCTTATTTTTTTTAAATGTGCTTTAAAAGCAAAATTTACTCAATTAAAAAAATGACCTTATCCACTGTTACCTTATCGAAAGGATGATTTTGTTAATGACTTGACTATATTTCAATGGCAGGTTACCAGAAATAATACCTAAGTTTAAAATGGGCTACACTAACTGCCCTGTGCTGGATTTAATCGAGATTCTACCTGAATCTACAAAGGTATGTGCTGTGATTTTTTTTTTTTCTTTTTAAAACATTCGAGTCCACATTTGAGAACTGGATTTCTTTCACCAGTCAGTACAGAATTAATCATAAAGGAGATTCAGAGGCATCAGGATGTATCCACATTATCTAGATTAGTCCAAGAATCCCAGTCTTTCATTATTTTTCCCATTAGTGTTTTATCTGATATTATTACGTGGCAGAGTTCAGGCAAGAAGAGGATGCAAGTGCAGGTGAACCCAGTAAACCAGTTAATTATATAAAAATGGATGCTGAATGAGGATGCGTGTGGATATTAGAAAGGCGACTATGACCTCTGCTGGAGAAAAGAGAGGTCCAGCTGTGACTATATGAAATCATATGAGATCTTAAGACTTTATCATACTGTACATCATACACAGCACAACATTTTTAAAAATGTCTACATCGACAAAATATGGGAAAAAAAGAAAAATGTATGGCATGTGAATACAATAACTCATATGTTGATACGAGTATGAATATACTATTGAGAAAAATGCAAAATGTGTGCAATGAGTGTGAAGTTATAGTGTATTCTGTGCAAAAAAATTCAAAAGTGAGTTGTGCAAAAGGCCGTCCGTTTGAGGTAGTGCGAGTTATGTGATGAGTCCAGAAGAGTCCAAGTTCTCTAGACGTTCTAGTATGTTTAGTGTTCCCATGTCCTCCACCAGACATTAGCTAAATCTGCTGATTTTCATACTCTAGTCTCATACGTCAACCTCAAATCAGTCAGAAGACTGCTACAAATAGTAACTGATGACATAAAAACTGATGTCAGTACTGCGCTTAGACAACTAGAGTTGAACCAAATAAGAGAAAGAATTGTTTCTTTAAGTTTTTATCATTTCCTTTGTTCCATGCAGCATCTTCTGGATCTGTGTATGACTGAATCTGAGCATGACCCAAACAGCACTGACTATCATGTACGTATTAGAAGTGCAATAAACTAATGTGGGATTTTTATATACATATATATATATATATATATATATATATATATATATATATATATATATATATATATATATATATATATATATATATATATACACACATATATATATATATATACACGCATATATATATATATATATATATATATATATATATATATATATATATATATATATATATATACGTATATAGATAGATAGATAGTTCAGATAAAGAGGAAAAGAAATCAGCCAACAATCATCAGCAATTCTACAATACTGTAGTATATACTATACTAATACAGCTGTATTATATAAATATTATCTCAATATTAGCGTTATTATTATCACATTACTAGCATTGTATTCTTAATCTTTGCATTAGTGTTAATATTAGTTTTAGGTTCATTTTCTACAGCATCAATTATATTATAAGCTGTTCACATGTAAGATAAACACCTCCTGTTTGCAGATCACATACAATTTCCGGTGGCTTCAGGCTCCACTGAATATACAGAAAACACAAACGGACAAAGCTGTATATGTTCAGCCTCTAGCAGCTCTTAATGTGAGTAAAGAATGACACACAGTTTATTATTATCTCTGTCACTGACTTCTCACTTATATCCTAGATCTCTTATAATCTAGATTTCAGTTAAAAGCACATTGCTAATTAACTGATAGTTTAAACAAGACAAGATTCAGGATATATTTTGTCACTTAAACGTTGTACACTGTATACAACTTGGAGTAAAATGTAAACCTGCTCCAACATAAAGCGTGCATATAAATAATTCATTCACAAAAAGGTGAGTTAAAATAAAAAAAGAAGAAATATGAAAGAATATGAAAAAAAAATGAGGAGACAGGAGTTATAGCCATAAAAACCTTTCAGACCACAGAAGCACTTACAACAGGCTAAACAGACACCTTCACTGAGATGGGTGAAGTCCTTAATGATTGTAACAGCTCTGAATCTGTTGGTGTAAAATTGGTGTAAAACTCCTAATAAATACACAATTGCTGGACTGTATATTTATAATCACAACCTCCAGTGTCACCCAAATGAGGATGAGGTTCTCTTTTGAGTCTGGTTCCTCTCAAGGTTTCTCTCAAGGAGTTTTTCCTCACCACAGTCGACTCAGTCACCTCAGGCTTCTCATTGGGGATAAATACAAACACATTTAAATATAAGTCTAATATCAATCTTGAACTTTTGTATTATATTAATCTTTATATAATGTACATTTTTTTGTGTTATGTTTCTTTTGTTCTGTAAAGCTGCTTCGAGACATTTCTATTGAGACGTATAGAAATGAATGAAATACAATACAATCAATAAAATTTGTAATACTTTGGTAAATTTGTGATATCATTCATACCGCATCTGTTTTATGTTCAAGGTAATAAATGACAACGATGAATAAATAATAATTGGCAAACTATAATTGTCCTTCAAATAATGTTGACTATTGTGATGATCATTTTTGTAAATATTATTATTCTGTCATGATGTGTTTGCGTGTTGTGTTGTCTTGTGTTGCGCAGGCGATGGTGCAGTACAACCGGCTTGAGCTGCTCACACACCCTGTGTGTCAGAAATATTTAGAGATGAAATGGTAGGCTAACAGCCTTTCCCCCAAAAATGATTAGCGAGATGTATCTATTTTATCATTCTTATAAAATAACAGTATTTACAGTTTCCCATAAGTAACCATATTTTCATTTATTTTGAAAGATTGGTTTAATTGAAATTTTATATTATTAAATTACTTTCACTAAATATAGAAATTCTATATTGATTTTTTTTTTGTATGCAATTTAGAACTTGTATTTTTTGGTATCCAATTTTTTTTCATTTGTTTGTTTGTTTGTTTGTTTACATTTTTCTTTTTTTCCGCTCTTCTATGATCGTTCTTAGACTTTGACTAATTAACACACCTTATACAGTTACAAAATAAGCTTTTATAAAGAATTTTTGAACATTTTTAAACAACCGGTGTAATTTCACCTCTCATAATCTCTAGCTTCTCTCACTGCTAGGACATACTGTAAACACTGCACTGCTGGAATATAGTCATCTTTCCCCTTCTTCTTCTGACCCGTGTGTATCTAGGACTTACATGTACATGACATTTATCTATCTCATTTGCTCAGCTGAATTCAGTTAGAGCTAACGGACATCTTTCCTTCAAAGTTGAGGTTATGCTCCTCACATTCTTTTCCACCTTGGTGAGTGTGTTTTCTTGTCAGAGACCGATACAAAGCCCTGTAACATCCAGTAGGTTCAAGTCGGTTTCACTCTACCTCTCACCATTTGGTAAAAAGTGCAGTACAACATTGGCATTTAGCAGACTCTCTTATCCAGAGTGACTTACAATTAATTTCAATTTATACAACTGAGGATTAAGAGCCTTGCTCTGTGGCCCAGCAGCGACAGCCTGGTGAACCTGGGATTCAAACTCATGACCTAACAATTTGTAGTCCAACACCTTAACCACTAGGCTACCACATCCGTAGTACAAGGAATTCTATCAAACCTTGATTTATTTGATTTTTTTGTCCCAACTGAACCAGTTCCTAAGGTTCGTCATCAGATGTTTTTCTCTGCACTTAAAGGGTACAGGACTGGTTCATATGTATGGATCTGTCCTACATTTTGTTTTCATGTTCCCATCAAGCAAAAATACAGATCATTTTACCTAGGATTAGGCTTTCTATGAAGGCATTCCAATTCTGCCTTTGATATCACCTTAGCAGCAGAGGTGTTTCAAGATGTTGGCTAGTGGAAGACTGTAATGGATGGCATTGGCTTTCTGGAGATGCAGTACAATACTAACTAAAGGTGTTCAGCAGGAAGTGGTGCCCCATCAGTGAGAGATAGTAACCATGGCCTCCCTTGGAGCTGAGCAGTAGTGTCCCTAGCACTCAAAAGGATTTATGCAGTCTTTATAAACAAGGCAAAGCACTTCCACCCATCATGGTCGGTCACTTTGGAGCCTGATGTGTCCCTTAACGTTCCTCCTTTGAGCCTGTACAGGGTATTGAGTAAACTTTTCATTTGCAATGGAAGAAAGACTCAGACAGTCGTCCTTGTCTACAGTGAGCCTTGCTCCCTGGGTGATGGACTTCCCCTGGGTGGGCTACAAGCACCATCTTTAATTCATGGGTTTTGTTTAAAAGTGTGCCTCTAGGATGTCTGTGCTGCTGCTACTTGTGCACCATCATGCACTTTCTCCAGGTTCCTTGCCCCTCTCCATGGTGTCTGTGGAGATCATGTCTGGGCACATTTCTGCACAGAGTCCTGTTATTCATGATACTATTTTCATGTTATACCTTCATAACTGCTCAGGCAGAAGATTGCAAGGAAAGATGACTGTATTACAAACATTTTTTTACATGTCTTACATCACATATTTTCATCATCTTGCTTTTTATTACAGTTGCAGTAATGCCAAATACCACATTGGCACTGTACTATATTTGAATATATACTAATTTTAGTGTTTTTATTTTGTTTGTATTACAAAACATCTCTGTTTTCTCTCACAGGAAAGCGTACGGAAGTAAAGCTCATTTACTCAACCTTGCCGTGTATCTCTTAGGCCTTTTACCCCTCACATATCTTGTCATGAACTTGAAACCTACACAAATTAGCACAACAAATGGCACAACCTTCATCATGGAGAACATGTCCTTCCACAATGTATGCTAATCTTTAATGTTTGCTAGAGAAGCTCTTAATATTATTTGCTTAAACATTCACTATCATAGAGAAACATTAGAAGCAGTTATTTATGATGGTGTACTATAATGTAGCTTGCTAATGGGAGGTACAAATAACACAACCAACTCTCTCTTTCTCTCTCTGGATCTCAGCAAAGCTATATAATTTCAGTGTCCATGCTGATGGTCCTCGTCATGAACATTTATGCCATTTGCAAAGAGGTGATACAAATGGCACAACAGGTAACTCATTGTTTTACAAAGTGTTTTACATTCAATTAGCAAGAAAAATGTATAACAGTGTAAATTTGCTGTCCCCTCAAAATAACTCAAAGCACAGCCATTAATGTCTAAACCGCTGGCCACAAAAGTGAGTACACCCCTAAGTGAAAATGTCCAAATTGGGCCCACTTAGCCATTTTCTCTGCCCGGTGTCATGTGACTCGTTAGTGTTACAAGGTCTCAGTTGTGAATGCGGAGCAAGTGTGTTAAATTTGGTGTTATCACTCTCACTCTCTCGCTGGAAGTTCAGCATGGCACCTCATTGCAAAGAACTCTCTGGGGATCTGAGAAAAAGAATTGTTGCTCTACATAAAGATGGCGTAGGCTATAAGAGGTTTGCCAAGGCTCTGAAACTGAGCTGCAGCACAGTGGCCAAGACCATACAGCGGTTTAACACGACAGGATCCACTCAGAACAGGCCTCGCCATGGTCGACCAAAGAAGTTGAGTGCACGTGGTCAGCATCATATCCAGAGACTGTGTTTGGGAAATAGACGTATGAATACTGCCAGCATTGCTGCAGAGGTTGAAGGGGTGGGGGGGTCAATCTGTTAGTGCTCAGACCATACGCCGCGCACTGCATCAAATTGATGCATCAAATTGCATGGCTGTTGTCCCATAAGGAAGCCTCTGTTAAAGATGATGCACAAGAAAGCCCACAAACAATTTGCTAAAGACAAGCAGACTAAGGACATGGATTACTGGAACCATGTCCTGTGGTCTGATGAGACCAAGATACAGTAAACTTATTTGGTTCAGATAGTGTCAAGCGTGTGTGGCGGCAACCAGGTGAAGAATACAAAGACAATTAAGTCTTGCCTACAGTCGAGTATGGTGTATACACTGTTATACACTGTTATAACTACTTTACATTGTAGCAAAGTGTCATTTCTTCAGTGTTGTCACATGAGTAGATATAATAAAATATTTACAAAAATGTGAGGCTTGTACTCACTTATGTGCATTTTGATGGGAAACGTTTTCACATATCCTGGCAGCTCTTATAACTCAGCACCTGCTATAACTCAATTTTGCAGACAGCCTGTCAGATATTCAGTCAGATGAAGGTGCTAAAGCCAATATACACTTTAAAGTAGGAAGTAAAATAATACATTAATGGTGTTAGAAATTGTTTCTTTCCATAAAATATTAATTTATTTGTACACATTTTGTCCCAAAAGCGAATGAGTTACTTTTTGGACAGCTCAAACATATCGGATTGGGCGACAGCCATTTCCTCTATTGCCTTTGTTACTCCAATGTTCTTCAATGTGGAAGGGACTCTGCCGTGGCAGGCTGGAGCTTTGGCGATTTTATTTGCTTGGATCAACTTCCTTCTATACTTCCAGAGGTATAAAAAAAAAGCCATGTGAAACTAGCAACTATTCTGTCAATTGAGAGTGAAGTTTTGATTTTTTTTTTACTTCCACCCTTCACTATAACCCCACCCTTCACTATAGACCCACCCCTGACTATAACCCCACTCTTCATTATAACCCCAACCTTCACTATAACCCCACCCTTCACTATAGACCCACCCCTGACTGTAACCCCACTCTTCATTATAACCCCAACCTTCACTATAGCCCCAACCCTCACTATAGCCCCAACCTTCACTATAACCCCAACCTTCACTATAATCCCACACCTGACTATAACCCCACCCTTCACTATAACCCCAACCTTCACTATAACCCCACCCCTGAATATAACCCCAGCCTTCAATATTACCCCAGCCTTCAATATTACCCCACCCTTCACTATAACCGCAGCCTTTACTATAACCCTAACCTTCACTATAACCCCAATGCTCAATATAACCCTTAACTATAACCCCAGGGCTCAGTATAACCCCACTCCTCACTATATCCCAACCCTTCACTATAACCCCAGTGCTTAATAAAATTTCACCCCTCACTATAACCCCACCCTTCACTATAACCCCAGTGCTTAATAAAATTTCACCCCTCACTATAACCCCACCCTTCACTATAACCCCAGTGCTTAATAAAATTTCACCCCTCACTATAACCCCACCCTTCACTATAACCCCAGTGCTTAATAAAATTTCACCCCTCACTATAACCCCACCTTTCACTGTAACTCCATCCTTCACTATAACCCCACCCTTCACTGTAACCCCACCCTTCATTATAACCCCACCCCTCAATATAACCCCTCCCATCAATATAAGCCCACCCCTCACTATAACCTCACCCTTCACTGTAACTCCATTCTTTACTATAACCCCACCCTAAACTATAACCCCACCCTAAACTATAACCCCACCATTCACACTAACATCATTATGAGTTGCACTTGCCCTGGAATGAATTGGTCTTATTTATCTAATTCAATACTAGAACTTTGTCGTTATTGTTGTTATTCCTAGTTGGAGGTTGAATATACACCATAATTCCTGGAAGTAATCATTTTGTTATTCACACTAACTTAACAGGACTGTTCTTATTATGTTACAGCCTGAGAAGCGTATTCTTGTGACATTTTGTTAAAATGTGCTCCTTATACCCTTACAGGTTTGAGCGCTTTGGTATTTATGTTATAATGTTTGGAGAAATCACAAAGACACTTGTGAGTGTCCTCGTCCTTTTCATCTTCCTGTTGCTGGCCTTTGGATTGTCCTTCCATGCACTGATGCTTCATCAGGTATGTTGTGACAGATATCATCATCATTCCATTTCACCTGTGTTTCTGTTGGACTTATGATTACCAAGATGATGTTGATGATGTCAGTATGTCAGTGGATGTTCCATTCCCCCTATATCTTATTTCCCAACTATCCCAACCTACAGTACAGTTTTCAATGTTTTTTTTTGTTTGTGTGTTTTTCATCAGGGCGAGTTCAACTCGATTGGCTTATCGTTGGCTCAGACGTTTGTAATGACAGTTGGAGAGTTGAATTATGAGACTTCATTTCAGGAAGCATACCTTCAGGGACTTCTGCCTTTTCCTGCAGTCACCTACTACGTTTTTGTGTTCTTCATTCTCCTCATGCCAATTCTTTTCATGAACTTGATGGTATGAAGTTAAAATTTATTGATGATTGATGCATGCCTTTGATTTTCAACTTCCTTTGTGAAACAGAATCCGTTCCCACAATAGTCACTTCTTCATCCTCTTCTTTTATATAAAGCTGTATAAAAACTTAAACCTTTAATGCTCCTGGTGTCCATGGTTTAGTTCTGAGTTCAGGCTTCTGTTTGGACTAGTTTCTGTGTTGGTTCTGCTCTTTGTTTAGCGGGGTTTCCTCTGGGTTCTACTGTTCTTACTGTTCCTTTCCAGATTTGCTAGGCAGAATTATCCATAGGTGTAAATGAGTGTCTATACAAGTGTGTTCATGATGACCTCATCCCATGGGCATTCCAGTCTTGCACTATAACATTTTTGCTGCTCTGATGTAGACATTTTCGTTTAATATTTATTTTAAGCAAATGCAAATTACAGCCACTTTAACCCTTGTATGTTGTTCGTATTTTTGTTACTCAGCCAGTGTTCGTGGGTCTGCTGGACCCGCTGCATTGTTGGGTTTTTAATTCAACACAATCAAAAATTTGATGTTAAAATACTCTACAGATGTTTACTTCATCCCAATTACAAGCAATATAAACAGCATATATGGTTAATATTTGCCCTTTACCTTTATTACATCACATTTTTTGATTAAAGTGCTACTCGTTTTTTGTTTTTTTTTAATTAAATGTAATAAAAAATAAAAAAAAGAAAATCTAATTTAATCAAGTTATGAGTGGGAAAAAATAAACAAATTTACAAGGAAGCAAAGTTTTTCAAAACTATTGATGTTTATGAATATGGGTCCCACAGACCCGAACAACATACAAGGGTTAAAAAAAAACGAATTAATTTGTATTCATTTGCTTGTGGCTCAGATTGGTTTGGCTGTTGGGGACATCGCTGAGGTTCAAAGGAATGCAGCACTGAAGAGGATCGCAATGCAGGTCTTGCACAAATTAACCAAAAAACAAAGAAACAAATTAACATGTTGCTTAATTAAAACATCTTAAAACCATTAATCATTACATGCTAGCACTTCATTAAATGTGTCAATACACAGATTGAACTTCATACCAATCTGGAAGAGAAACTGCCATATTGGTTTATGAACAGAGTGGACAAAGGTAGTGTCACTATCTACCCAAACAGGAAGTGTGCCAAGTTTCAGGTCTGTAACTTCATGTATGTCGTTTATTTCATGCATACTAGCATCAAGTTAAACATTTTTTGGGTTACAATCTACTGCCTACTGTATAATAAGTGGTGTGAATCAGTTTTACTTCTCTGTTGTAAGCAAAAAAATATTATTATGCTAGTTTATAAAAAAAAAAAATCAAATAAAATTGCAAATAAATACCCATACAAGTGTCTAATGCTTTTGTGTAAGTACCCTACATCATTTGTCTACATTTTCTGCATTAGAATCTAATGCTTTATTTGCAGGGAATGTTGGAGCAATTCATTGGGATGAATAGTCCAGAAGGTGAACTGCGCACTCGCTTAGACACTCAGGTGGCATACTCAAATCCATTAGAGATAGAACTGATGAAGCAGAAAGCCAGGTGAGATGCGTTCTATCTTCTTGAAGATTATAGCAGATGATTAAGATCCAGTGGTTAGGCACTTGTTTTAGTCTGAAGTTTCATTTGGTGACAAATGGAATGTAAATTAAAAAAAAAACATCAGCTAACCATCTCGCCTTCACTCAGACTCCGAGAGGCATCACAGACACAGGATTACAGCCCAATTTTTTCTTCCTAAATGATTAGCCTTGTGTGCAGCCTCTTTCACTTGAGCTCCTAATCTTCTCTTCAATGCCATGTGAATCACTTTCTTCCCTTGTTTATCTCAATCTCCTCACTCACTCATCCAAATCTTATCCCTATTCATAATAATCCTTCAAATGATTTATTCCATCTGTCTTCACTGGTCTCCAATCATCCATTCCTCTTCTCTTGTCCTAAATCACTCATATCACCCAATTCCCTCCCGTACACACAGTATCCCTCTTAACTTATCCCAATCCCCTTCCAAATACACCTTGCCTCTCTTTATTCATTTTAATTTCCCATTCTCCTCAGTCCCTTACCTCACTATCTGATTTACTAATCCCAGTTCAATCCCATTCATCTCAATCCATTTCATCCTTCATCTATTCCCCTCCCTCATCCCAAATCTCCCATATATCCAAATCTCATCAATACAGACCCTGCCTCTCTTTCCTTATCTTAATCCCCATTTTATCCCAAGCCCATCCCTCTTTAATCATCTGAAATAGCCATACATCAATCCTCTACGTCGTTTTAACCAACTCCGCCCACTATTGATTCTAACACTATCTTCACACATCCCATCTACACTCAGTGTAACTGATTTATTAATTCCTCTCCTCTATTAGTTAATAATGATGCAGACTGATCTATCCTAAAAAATAAATTTCAAACTATTCTCATTAATACAATAATGATACTTTTTTGGTCTAAAGACTGAAGCAGATTTCCTCATCGCTGGAGAAACAAGACATGTTGTTGAAACTCATCGTACAGAAAATGGAGATCACGACAGAGGCAGATGACAACGATGGACCAGACGATTTCCGCTCCATCACCACAGCGAAATTACATACATCTCGCTGGGTTCCTTTGATGCAAGCTCTTGGGGTCAGGAAGTCACAGTCGACATGCTGATGGCGGTGAAGAGCTCCTTGAAATGTCAGATGTGTCTAACACTAAATGTCTACTGGTAGAAATTTACAGTAAGGACTTTAGATTAAAAAGGCAGTAATTAACTATAAAATATTCTTTTCATACGTTGTAGGATTTAGGATCAGGAAATCTATTTAGAATTGAATATTAAATCATTGAGCAGTCTCTAAAATGACATTTCAGAAAGAAATATTTAGTAGTCTTTTGGCTTTTCACTTAAATCTGAACAAAAAAGGATGTATTTTTAAGTAGAAACGAAGATAAGTTGAATGATAGAAATTGATAGAGAAAACATTAATTAACAACATTAACACTTAGTTCATATCAAAATTTTATTTGTCACATACACAATCATACACAGTGATGTGTAGCGAAATGCTTTTCATGACTGTCCTTGATCTAAAAATATAAAAGTAACAAATTACACTAAACAGAGCATAAAAAATAAAATAAAGGAATACAAAATAAAGCACAGGTTAGGTACAAATTAAGAAGAAATACATACATAAAAAATAGAGGCAGTAAATGAATATGGTACAAGTTCAAGTTCAACTTTATTTGTATAGCACATTTACAAACAGCCACATGGCTGACCAAAGTGCTTCACAGTGCGTTTGACATACACACACATACACTTAATAATACACACATGCACAAAGTAGTTCAAGAAACTAAAATAAGAATTCTTAAAACAAATATATGTATATATGTAAAAAAAAAAATATATATATATATATATATATATATATATATATATATATATCAATAAATAATAAATAAAATAACCAGTGTAAAAGAAGGTGAGATAAATAAAACCATAAACCAGATATAAACAGACATAAACCCCTGGGCAAATCATGAAAAGGATAGAGAAAATAAGTGAGTCTTTAGCATGGACTTAAAACTAGATATGGTGGGTGCCGTCCTAATCTCTAGTGGCAGGGAGTTCCATAGTCTAGGACCGGCCACAGAAAAAGCACGCTCTCCTCTACACGAGGAACCACCAACATGGCCTGGTACAGTGATGCATGTGAATATAAGCATAATATCATATATAATATATTGTTAAAGTGCAAAAGTGAGGAAGTGGGGGTTGTGGCAGTCCTGAAAAGTCCAGAAAGGGTCCAAGCTCAAAGTGTTCTCCTGGTTGAGGGCCAGATTGTCTGTCGGAAGAATCTCAGAAGAAGGAAGAAGGTGCGAAAAGGGTCCATTGTTGGAATGGGGTTAGTAGATGAGGATGTGGTAGACTAGTGGTTAAGGTGCTGGGCTATTGATCAGAAGGTTGTGAGGTTGAATACCAGGTCCACCCTGCTGCTGCTGGACCCATGAGCAAGGCTTGGGTACTCTGAATAAAGCCTGCTGTAAATGTAAATTACAGCACTTATGAATCTACAGTAAGAAATAGTTTGCCTCATTATGTGCCAATTCACATAGGGTTATTGCAACAGGTGTCCGATTTGACAATTGGAACATAACATGGTCACACTTTCAACATAAATTTTTATACTTTTTAAGAATCAATAAATATACTAGTTTAACCGCAACCTGTATTTTCAAGCACGTGTCTAACAGGACATTCAGCCAAAATGATCTACAGATTTTTACACAGTACTGTACTCATTTTATTACTTTTTTCACCTATACAATTAGATGTTTCTAAAGATATTTGGTTCATAAATCATTTGGTTCTAGATATACAGTATACACCAAAAGTATATTACATAACAAAAAATTGTCTGAATAATGATTTCTTTTCAGTGTAAACATCTTTAGTCAGCTTTAGTTATGATATAATGATCCTACTGTATGCAAATACACTATATAGCTTGCTTGCATTTATGGAATGCTTTATGGTGATACTCAGGAACAGGAAGTCTGAACTTGTTCAAAAACAGTGACACATGAAATCTAGAGAAAGGAATGATAAATTATAACCATCAATTACACTATTAGAACATAGCATTTAATAGTGACTGAGTACTTCTTTAACTGATCATTTTAATATTTATAGATCTGGTCTATATCTGTTTTTTTTTTCTTTCTGTATCATATTTAAACCGTGTATCATAAGGTTGCATAAGTTGTTTGAATAAATATGACACGGCACTTTTGTCTTATGTACTTTTAATTAGAATCTATATATAATTACTCTATGATGCAGATTTCATTTTCGGACTGTATAACGGGTGTTATCGATAGCCAGTAATAATTCTCACCAGCTCACTTGTTACTAATAATAACAAGAATAACAAGCAACAGATTGGATTCTACTGTTTTCCATTCATACATACATCAATTTTCTGTTGCACTTATCCTACAGAGTCATGGGGAGCCTTAGATGGGATGCCAACCCACTGCAGGCCACAATCTCACACACATACACACGGACACAGACACAGGGACACACAGACACACACACTTCTAGCATTTAGCAGACACACTTATCCAGAATGAATTACATTTTATTTAAAAAGAATCGAATCAGCCTACAGTGCATGTCTTTGGACTGGGGGAGGTAACTGGAGGTCATCTCCCCCCCCAAAAATACCAGCAGAGCCTGCAAACCCAACCCTGAAGCTATGTAGCAAATATTCTAACCCCAAACCCTCCATCGACCATTTATTTACACTGTGAATATAAAGAAGACCCTTTTAACATTTTTCTCTGTAGTGCACTCACAACTGACAATGTCCAAAAGTTGTTTAAACCACACTTCACCCAAGTAAACATATTCATCTTGCTTCAGACATGCTTACATTGGTTGTTCCCAACACTGTGGAACACCGAGTGAGAAAAAGAAGCTTCTGCAGAGCTATAAACATCTGTAGCATCTGTTTTAAATGATTCTTTAGTATTTTAGTAGCAGTGATGAGAGGCAGTGACATTATCAGTGTGTAAAGGTAAGACTACTGTATGTTAAAGACAGAATGAACAGCATGACATGAAGATGCTTATCTACAACACAGAGACACAGACACAGCATGAGCTCAGAAAAATCTCCGACTCAAGATTGAAAAAGGATTTTAATTAACTTTGTTAATAATTTACAAAGAGAGCTACAGGAACAAATATCGGTGACATATATGCAGACACTCATTCTCTCTCTCATACACACACACACACACACACACACTTCTAATCGTCACTCGTTCGTGTTACACTCCGAAATAACATTTCCCTTTATAACGAACATTAACACTAATAACCATCTTTTAGGTTATTCAGCTTTAACACAGCTGTCAGTTTTATCATATGCTTTTTTTATTATTTATTTATTTCTTTTAAAGCTGTGTTCTCTCACATGGAGACAAAAAGCAATAATATAATAATCTTCATTATTTTTATCACTATTTTCACTGTGTGGGATGTAAATCACGTTGCTTTGTCTAAATTCACCCTCTGAGCATAAAGTTTTAACAGCATTTGAAACTCTGAGCTTCAAAATAAAGAACAAAAGATCTATAGTGCGTGTAATAAACATTACAGAGCTTGAATTTCGCCCTGTTTTTTTTTTGTGCAGTTTTATTCTTTTGGCCAGCAGGAAAACTTACATAACTTACATAATTTCAGATTTACACCCACACACACACACCCACACACACACACACACACACACACACTCTCACGTCTCGGCCAGTTCACTTGTCCTCCGTCTTCTCTTCTGGCCTCCACTCGCTCGCACGTTCTCTCTCTGTGTCCAGCAGGTGAGTGTGTCTGTGCTCCCACAAGCGGATTGCACCGTCCCACTACAGGAAGGAAGAGATGTTAGTATTAACTGTAGTAGCCATTAAAAAGACAACCAAATAGGCCAAGTTTAACTCTGAAGTATCAGGAGCACTCCACCTCTCAGGCCAAGTGTTATGGAACAGTGGTAAGAAAATAAACAAAACAAAAAAAAAAACTTTTTGTAGACTCATTAAATAGGGGGGGGTGAAGCATGGTGGTGGTAGCAACAATGATGTGTTCCTTTGTTTGTTCCTCTGTCCATCCATCTAGCCATCCATTTATGCATCTATTTATGCATCCATCCATTTATTTATTCATTCATTTATTTATTCATATGTTTTCCTGCTGGCCAAAAGAATAAAACTACACAAATAAATGCTGGAGTGAAGCATGGTGGTGGTAGCATCAATGTTGTGGACTGGGAAACTGTTGAGAGCATTATGGATGCAGCCAAATAAGGGCAATTCCATTTGCCTAAATACTTCTTAAATACTTCTTAAGTGTTCGCTCATCATTATCACAAATATAGATAAACACAATCTGTACAACAGTGTGCACAATAGTGAAGTGTGACATTTACAGATTACTGAAAGGATTGCAGCAAATGAAGATGTAGCCCTGCTAATAAAGAAGAGGAAACACTCACAGAGCTGCTGATGATGTTATCCTGGTATGGGTGCCAGCTGACGTCTCTCACACACGCATCGTGACCCGTCAGTCTGGACACAACACGGCCTGTCAGAACATCATAAACTACAAGGGAAGAGGAAGAGGAAGAGGAAAAGGCGGTTAAGGGAAGTAGAGAAAGAGCTGTAATGGTGTTTGTCGAGCTTGAATAAACATTTCTCAGTTGAACTCACTGATGATTTTCCCCGTCGAACAGCCGCTGTAGATGAACTTCTGTCCTGTGCTGAACTCAGGGGAGAAACGGCAGCGGATGAGAGTGTGAAGAACGCCGTGACCTCGGTACGTCATCACTGACGTGTCACCAGTCAGTTTGTGCCTCTTCAAAGCTATAGGGAAAAAATAGACAATTATTATTAGTGGTCAGATATTCTTAAAGACTTAGGGTAAATATTTAGAATTTATATTTACAATACAACTCATTATAACACTTTTATAAAGTGCCATTTCAGCTTTCTTTTAATATTATTACTTGTTCCACTTTATGAGTTGATCCTTTATCAGTGGTATTTAAATAAATCACACAGACACACAGACTGACAGACAGACACACAGACTGACAGACAGACACACACACAGACCCACACACAGACACACAGACTGACAGACAGACCCACACACACAGACAGACACACAGACAGACAAACACACACACACAGACAGACACAGACAGACATACACACACACAGACAGACATATACACACACACACACACAGACAGACACACACACACACACACACACACACAGACACACACACACACACACACACACACACAGACAGACAGACAGACAGACACACACACACACACAGACAGACACACACACACAGACAGACAGACACACACACACAGACAGACAGACACACACACACAGACAGACACACACACAGACAGACACACACACAGACAGACACACACCTCTCTGTGGGACCTGCTGCCACCGGTAGTCCCAGTTTTGCTGAGTGACGGCGAGCCGTGACGCAGCAAGGCCCTCCTTAGGAGAAAACTTCCTCACATCCCATAGCTTAATTGTCTGATCCTTTGAATTACTGATCAAATACCGGGCATCACCCTGTAAGAATACAGACATAATTACATTATTGCACAAACCGGGGTCATCCTTCATCTCCTAGCTAATCTGCAGTGAGGAGGAAAAGTGATTTGGTGATTTTTGGTCTTACTGGCCTCTAACCAGGGTGAAAAGGTGATATGTCATTTATTCCAGTTGTCTTAATCAATCAGATTTCAGCGTAAAGACATGTTTGTGGCAGATAGAAAATGGAAATATTTATTATAAAGATACGCGTGTGTGTGTGTGTGTGTGTGTGTGAGAGAGAGACCTTGCTATGTATGAAAGTGATTCCATCTCTGTGACCTGCCAGCACCCCTACTGGTTGAGGTGAGTGTTCTCGTAGTGTGCGTCTGTCCCACACTTTACACAGCGCATCGTCACTGCCTGAGAACAGCAGCTGAGACGAAGCATCGGCAAATGCCACGGCATTCACGTCGTCTTCGTGGGCATCAATCTGAAACACATATGCGGGGTAAACAATACGCATATACAGAGGGGATGCAACCTGAGTGTAAGCATGTGCTAAATTTGTGTAACATTAGTGTGAGCGTGTGTATTCTCTTACTTTCAAAGTTCTTTTGTTCAGCTCACGGTCAAATACGTACAGACAGCCATCGTTTGCTCTGTTGCAAAAAAACAAAACACAAAAGAGGTACATCACACAATAAACTCTCAGTTCTAGAGTGAAACTATGTTATATGTTACATTATAATCAATGAATTTTACCAAAGTAGCATTCAATTGCAATTCCAACTGCTAGTCAACAATGCTATGAGGGAGGGTACAGTAACTGACCAATCAGCAATCAGCAATTTCCCTTTTACACATTCATTACAATCACAAATTCTTTCCATCATCATGAGGTGCACATATTGTTCTGGACTGCAAGAAGTACCGGTTATAATTATAATTAATAATCATTTGAACATTTATTAGCCAATTTAAGGTGTTCTAAAATCTATTCACATAGTGTGGAGTGAATTATACCGCAGTAAATATCGATCATAGATTCAATATTTATGTGAATATGGACGTAAATATACCGACCCGCCTAGAACCTCTCTGCTGTCTGTGGATGCTGCAAGCGAGAACACGCAGAACCTTCTTTCCTCTGGACTGAAACAGAAAACAGACATAGCTGTAAAGCAGGTAATCAGCCGCCTCTCAAGCACACATGAAGGCCTGATGTTATATATTACATATATTATATATTATATTATGTTAACACAACCGAGTGTTCTTGGTGCTACAGCTGCTTTTCATATTAGCATACAGCTCAGTAAGATGTAGGAATAGGACAGAGACTTGCAAAAAAGCTAGTTAATGTGACACCATCATCATCATCCTCACTGTTAATATCCAATCCTACAAATGAAATGAAATTATATACATCACTTTCATTATAATCCCATTTTGAATGATTAATAATGTAAAAGACAACACACAAACACTGAAAGACTACAACAATAGTTGCAAGATCTTCTTGCATTAATGCAAAAATTTGTAAGTAAGTAAATAAATAAATAAAATAATTATCCAGTTCTCTGCCAGCATGTTATGAATGGATTAATCTAGCACGTTATGTATGTGATGGATGATGATGGGTGATTTGTATGGTCACTCATTCCCAGGTAGAGGAAGTGTGCAGGTGATTGATTACCTGTGCCTTAATGCTATAATGAACTATGAGGGAGACACTAACTTGAGGTCCAGAGCGGTGTGTGTTTCACTCTCGCCATCTATACTGCAAACATGGACTACACAAAAGAAAATACAGAAGAGCAAAGAATAAATTGAATGAATAAATATGGTCAGAAACAGCATTTCATTTGGCTGATCAATTTAACTGTAGGCACACACCGATTGGCTGTCTGTCTGTATGTCTGCCTCAGGCGTGGCTGTCTGTCTGTCTGTATGTCTGCCTCGGGCGTGGCTGTCTGTCTGTCTGTATGTCTGCCTCGGGCGTGGCTGTCTGTCTGTCTGTATGTCTGCCTCGGGCGTGGCTGTCTGTCTGTCTGTCTGCCTCGGGCGTGGCTGTCTGTCTGTCTGTATGTCTGCCTCGGGCGTGGCTGTCTGTCTGTCTGTATGTCTGCCTCGGGCGTGGCTGTCTGTCTGTATGTATGTCTGCCTCGGGCGTGGCTGTCTGTCTGTATGTATGTCTGCCTCGGGCGTGGCTGTCTGTCTGTATGTATGTCTGCCTCGGGCGTGGCTGTCTGTCTGTATGTATGTCTGCCTCGGGCGTGGCTGTCTGTCTGTATGTATGTCTGCCTCGGGCGTGGCTGTCTGTCTGTATGTATGTCTGCCTCGGGCGTGGCTGTCTGTCTGTATGTATGTCTGCCTCGGGCGTGGCTGTCTGTCTGTATGTATGTCTGCCTCGGGCATGTCTGTCTGTCTGTATGTCTGCCTCGGGCGTGGCTGTCTGTCTGTATGCATGTCTGCCTTGGGCGTGGCTGTCTGTCTGTATGTATGTATGCCTGCCTCGGGCGTGGCTGTCTGTCTGTATGTATGTATGTCTGCCTCGGGCGTGGCTGTCTGACTGTATGTCTGCCTCGGGCGTGGCTCCCTCTCTGTATGCCTGCCTCAGGCTTGGCTGTCTGTCTGAATGGGCGTGACTGTGTGCCTGTCTGTCTGCCTCAGGCATAACTGTCTGTCTGTCTGCCTCGGGCATGGCTGTCTGTCTGGCTGACTGCCCCGGGCGTGGCTCTCTGTCTCTCTGTCTGCCTCGGGTATGGCTGCCTGTCACAGGTGTTTCAGTGTCCCTAAAGCACCTTTGATGGTACTAAGTACGTCTGTCTGTCTTAAGCATGGCGGTTTCTCAGTTGCTTTTGTCTGTCAGTCTCAGGTGCATCCATCTGTGGTATGTCTGACTTAACCATGTCTGTCTGTCTCTCTTATTAAAGTCTGTGTATTGTCTGTCTGTTTATTTGTCTCATTTGTCTGTCTCTTGCAGGTCTCTCTGCCTACCTGTCGGACATGTCCGCCTTT
This sequence comes from Tachysurus vachellii, assembly GCF_030014155.1. NCBI lineage: Eukaryota > Metazoa > Chordata > Actinopteri > Siluriformes > Bagridae > Tachysurus > Tachysurus vachellii. The sequence goes on along the minus strand of NC_083484.1, from coordinate 4,906,991 downwards.
CTTTATGAGTGCATAAATCTTGCTTATATGTCTCTGTGTGGTCGACATGTCCAAGTGGGTGTCTTACTGTAATCAGACCAGCTGGAGTAGAGAACCGAGCGGGAATCAGGCGTAAAACACACGTCTAACACACTCCAGCCCACATCTCGGGCCTTCACAGTACGCTTCAGGTGGAATCTGCCATGGCTTGTGTCGTACAGACGAATATTCTGATCTACACACACACAGTTATACATTTTGTTGGAACATGAAACAGAACAATGTTTCTGGAGTGTTCTGTGGAAGTTATCAGAGTGTGTCCTCTGCGTTGACACCTTGGCATGCAGAGAGGAAGAGGTTTCCATCATCACTGTACACCCCACAAAATGCTTTCTGCTGATAAGTGTCTTTGTGGGCCACGTAGTTGGGCAGGAAACTGCAAACACAGAGTGACCATATGTGCTAAAATGTGGCGTTGAAGGTGAGCTTCTGTGCCAAAATGCAACAATGACATACAGAGTGAGTGAGTGAGTGAGTGAGTGAGTGAATGTATACTCACTGTGAGCGAATACGGCTGCATTCTCCATGAGAGAAACTGGATCCACGGCAGCGACCCTGCTCCCTCTATGACGCAAACACATTTACACATACACTCTGATCAATCATACTGCTTACTGTATGCTACATGTTACAACTAAACACTTGCTCTCTCTCTGTTCATCCTTTATGGACCAGAAACACAGTGTGGATGTCTGTGTCACTGTATGTATCGCTGACCCGATTAAGCATGTGTGTGAAGCTGTGCTTGCTGCTCAGGCGTGAGGACGCTGTGGCTAATAGGATCTGAGTGTGGATCTCGCTGCGGTCCAGCTCCTGAGTGTCCGGGTGCAAATCCACTGCAACAAACATATCAAACACTAAAAATCATGTCGTATGAAACACTACAGATGATTGTCCTCAATGCTCCTTAGGTTCATTTGCCCAAGCAAACATGTCATGTTCTATACTGTTAGTTGTTATTCGCTTGTTCTAACTTAAAAGTTATCTTTTTGTCCTTGTTGTGGTTGAAATCAAAGAAAAATAAATAAGCTCACACTAAGTAAACTGGTTTTATGACAATGAACCTCTTACTTAGGTCTTATCAATTGCAAAACAAAAGAAAATAGAAGAGCTGGTGTGGTAACCACTGTTTAGAACTGCTTATAACAGGAATCAACTTGTCTTAAACATTCCAAAAAAGTATAACATATTGCAAAATGCAAAATTTTACAACCATAATCAGTGTCAGATTGTTGTCAAATAAAACATTTCAGAACATGTTGTCATAAGAAAATTATAATTTTGGGCAGACACGTTATGTCACGTCATGTTACTTGGCAGCAAAGTGTTTCATTTCAACAGATTACCTGGAGGATCGTAGCGATGTCCTAGCCTTCCTTCCCATGCTCCATCGCTGTCCTCATCCGAGTCTGAGATAGACTGGACGAGCTGTAACCCCGTCGCCCCACTGCCATGGACCAGCCTCACCTGGCCCCTATAACAAAAATAATGTCAATCAGTCTGAGACACACACAGTGCATCTTATACTGTGATCATATTCTCCGTGACAACACACCGGATATGTTATTTGTTACCTCCTCAGTAGGTACGCCAGTACTTGTGCTAAATCAACGTCCTCCTCAGATGCCGACGCTCTCTCTGTTCCCCTGCGGCTCCTCGGGGTTGTGGCCTGGTTTTGATTCGTTTCTGGTTCTGACTGGTCCGGGTTTCCGCTTGAGCCGCGACCGGACATGCCAGAACTGGACTGGGAGCCCATAGACCAAGCACCTAGTACACAAATGCAAAGATGGCGAACTGATGAACTATGTTTACTGTAATGCCACATATGATTTGGACATACTCATGAATCGGTTCCACAAATGAATCTCCAATAGTGGCCAATGACTATCTGTAGAGTTGTGAATCGACTCAGTATAAAAAAACAAAACAAGGATTATTATTATTATTATTATTATTATTATTATTATTATTATAATATTGCACTTTCGAACCAAATCCAACGCATGTATAATGTCAGGAAGTTAGAAAGATCTTTGTTCAAGGATATAAAATGGTGCCAGAATCTCAGTGCTCCTAATGAGGGACTGAGATGGTGGATCACTGAAATGACACTAAGGCAACACACTTCCACAGCAGAATATATATATATATTTGAAGCAAACCTATGCTAACTATTTCTTCTTGATCACTGACGTTTCCGGTTGTTTGCCTGTTTATTAGCTGTACGCTAGCAACGCGTCGTCTTGTTTACAAAAGCTAGTTGCAGTATATTTTACCTTTTTACACGTCTGTCGTTTATCTGCTTTTCTACTGCAGTCTGATGTTAACGATGAAGCATTTGATTTATGGCGGTTTACTGTGAATGTGTGTGTTGTCTTAGTAAAATTTCCGCTGTCAACTGCAACGTCTCAAGTCCAACTGTGTCCATGACGCGCCATGTTGTTTACGAAACGGAGGACGTTGCTCTTTTTTTTTGGCAGCTAATCGCGACAGCGCTGCTATCGCGAGAACATGCGAGAGTTGGGCATTCACGTTTGTTTTCAATGATTCAAATGAGTCAAAATAAGTCAAAATGAATGAGTCATATTTAATGAGCGTGGTTATAATTGGAATAATAAAACGTATTTCATTTATTCATTCATTTAGTTAATAATAATATAATTGGAATAGTAAAAAAAAATGTATAATAGTAAAATATTAATAATAATAATAATAATAATAGTAATAATAATAATAATAATAATAAATATTTCAATAATATAATTGGAATAATAAAATGTATTCAGTATTTAAACTAGTTTATACCAACATATAATCTGTGGTGTTTAATTGGTCCTTAATTAAATAAAAATAAAATAAAGAAATAAATAAAAAACACTATAAATTACATTCCACCAAGAGAAATCAGCTTACCAGTAGGGAGCCATAGAGACCATTACAGTTTTCATTAAACCCCAATAAATTGACATTTACTATTACCTAGGGCTGGGCGATATGGCTGAAAACTGATATCACGATATTAGTGTTTCATATCGGTCGATATCAATGATTATTGATATTTTTTATGACCCATTTATATTATATATTATTATACAATATATTACATTTAAACATTTGTATTTTAAAGTTAACCTTCCTCTGATCATAATCCCCTCAGTTATTAAGACAGAAATGTCAACAACCATGGAAAACTCTAATAATTAAAATGTAAACATAAGTCTAAAGTCACAATTGACCCGATTCTCACGCTCTCACGCCACACCCCCATATTCTCACGCTGACTCGTGCAGCAGTGAGGGGAAAAAATCGTGCCGCATGATCTCACAAAGCAACGCGCAGAGAGACCAGACAGACAGTGTAGTGAGTTTTTTGTGACAATTGTGAGGGAAATGCACAATTTATTCCCATAAACTGTGTAGTCAGCCGTTCTCCCTCCCATCTGCACCGTGTGAATTGTGAACGCAGACAGGTCAGTGAGTTACAGGGCGCTCCGTGTCTCCGTCCAGTTTAGACTAGTAACTATTAGGCCTATGCTGTTATATAGTTTATATAGAATTAAGTTAGCATTAGCAGAGTTGTTTGTTTTGCAGCACTGAGCAGTTATTTTACACTTTATCATATCATAATAACTTTATCATAAAAAAAACTACAAACAAAGCTGCCAACTCTCACGCATTATGTTTAAATTAAATGTAATGCAAATCTCCCAAGAAATTCTGTACAGATACCAAATACTTTGACAATCAATATATACTTATTACACTTCTGCTAATGCAAGGATTTTGTGTTTGTATTTTTCTCCACATCAAGCCATGCCCCTCCATAAGCCCCTCCCCATAACCAAAGCCCCGCCCCCCAGATCTCACTCTAAGCTGAACTCAAAAGTTGGCAGCCCTGAAAGTGTAATAAAATAGTGCAAAGTGTTAAATATAAACATAGAGAAACCTGAGAATTTAGTGCAAGTTCAGTGCTAGGAAGTTCACTAGCAGTTCACCTTCTGGTGTATAAAGTGTTTTAAAATATGTGCAGTGTTTTGTAAACATAAATAAAACTGAGGTAGACTGAGATACATCTGTAATATAAAAAACAAACCTGATACAGTACAGTAACATTGTTTAAAATATAAAACTTGCATGATAATGAAAAAGTAGCTGACTTTTCCTTTTTTGTTTACAATTTCCTCGCTCGCTGCGGCGCTCATTTTCTGCTTATCAGTCGCCGGTTACTGGAACACGAGACAAACCGATGGCGCAACCAAACCGAATACTGTTACATGATTGGATGTTAGCGTGTCACTCCCTACGTTGCTAGGTTACCAGAGAGCGAGTGCCTTTGTTGATGCAACCAAAAAGCTTCGCTACCGCTGTTTTCTTCCGGGATGCATTTATTTCCAGAGATTTCAGAACGGCGTAACAGATATTGCGTCATCTGGTAGGCGTGGCCTATTTGATAAACTAACCCTAACCGTAGTTTTTTGGTTGTTTATTTGTTTTCTAAAATAAATCTACCTGTATGACTTTTTTTGTCCTTCGTAGTATGCTCTTTTTTTTTTGAAAGAGGGAGTTTTTCCAAGATCTCCGGAAACACGCCCACTTTACGTCGTAGATATATACTTAACCCTATAGATATATACACTAGATGTCGCGTTGGGGTCCTAAAATGCGTCAAAACCGCCGCCATCTTTGTACGGTGCTCCTTTACCTGAAATGCATGGACGATGCCGGACTTCTGTGCTGCATTTGGTTGTTCAAATGAAAGAAATCTAAAAACCAGACAGCAAGGGATTACATTTCACAAGTGAGAATGTGTTTTATGGTATTAAATGTTAGGAAATTATATTTCTGGTTCAGTTGGTTTGTTTTAGTCCTTGGTTAATGACCGCAGCTAATCCATGTTAGTTACCCATTAGTTTGTGACAGTTAGGAAAACAGACAATGTTTGTAGATTCCGAAGCTCTTAATAAGGACATTAAAAATTGACCCATGCTTTTTTGCTTAAAGGTGAAAAGACCCAACTTTATGTATGTTCTGTAAGATTCCCTTATCTGTTAAACATATTTTATTAGATTGTCCTGGACTTAATGCATTAATGCTTAATGACAGAATGCTCTTTTATCAAGTTACTTCACTTAAAGACATTTAATGACATTATGTCTGAAAAGGGTTTGGATTTTTTATCTTATGTTAATAAAAAAAGTATAATATGACGCTGTTTATATTTGTTTTGTTTTTATTGTATTTATATGATATTTGTGTTTTTGTAATTGAATTTTTGCCATGAAAATAGCTTTTGATTGCTGACATGGCATTAAATAAAATAATCTGAATCTGAATCTGTTTGTAGATTCCCAAGTGATAAACAGAGACGTCAGTCATGGACAAGTTGCAGGGACACTTTTTTTTAATGGTTAACTCAGCTGACAGTCCTGGAAGGATGTCACCAGTTAGGTTGGCAGTTCAGCCTCAAAGTCAAATTTTGTGTTTTTCTTTTGGTTTATGTGACTTTACTTATTTACTGTTGCAAAAATATTGCAGGAAAAGAATAAATAAAAGATTGAACAGTCTTTGGCACCTCAACCATCTAACTTTCTTTGTGTATCATATTTAATAAACCAATACAATTTAAATGTTTAAATGTACATGTATAGTCACACCATTGTAGCAGTGTTACATGCAGTAGGCTATAAGGTAAGTAGTGATTGTTCATTTGAAGTTTACTCAAGTGGAAGAATGTAAGTAATAAACTTACACCTATTAGCACTATGCATTATATTGTGAAAAAGTAGATTATCTTAATATCAAAACCTTAAATTTTCTCTGGACTTAATGATAAATACATGTCTGACCTTTTGGAATGACCAAAAAAAACTAGAAATCGCATTCATGACGATTTATGGAATTTTATTTCTTTGCCTACATTGACGCTAATGCATTAAGAGGAGGGGGTCCCCCGTACTAAGATGGCGGCTCAGTTGACGCATTCGTTCCAATGTACTGCCGTATACAAGGCGACATCTAGTGTATATATCTATGACGAAACCCCTGGAATTTAGTGAATGCAGTTTTAGAATAAAAAATATCGAACGTTTTATCGAACACATTTTTTATTGATATCGATCACGTGTCTCGATACATATCGTTATCGTTTTATCACCCAGCCCTACTATTACCTTTAACATTATAAAAGCTATGATTGTGCCTATTGTTGTATTATGTTGTATGTTAACAGGGCTTACGGTATATGAAACATTCTAAAATATCCTGTTAAAAGCTACATTTGTACATGTGCTAACTTTGTAATCACACTTTTTTCTCTATTTTGATGTTTGATGTGAATGTCGACCTGTAGCATGATTTTTCCCCCATTGTGATGATGGGAATGTACAGGCGTTTCTAATAAAGTGGACAGTGAGTGTAAATACATTTACAAGACTCTATATTTTCATGTGACATGTTTATTATCAGATAGCATACACACCTATTCTTACTATAGAAAGGACAGACTTATTAAATGAGCATAATATCAGAATCAGGTTTATTGGCCAAGTGTGTTGACACACACAAGGAATTTGGTTCCAGCTGTTTGTGACTCTCAAAAGTACAGACATAACACTATACTATACAAACTATACAAGACAATGCAGATGATGAGATACAATATAGACAGAATGAGCATTAAATATGAATATAGAATATGAGCCATCAGTTATGTACATAAAGTGTGGGAGTGCAAATAACAATATTGTGCAATATTATGCTTTTTGTACAATATATAGCAGCAGTTGTGTGTAATATATACAGATGATTTGATGACTGACAGTCCTGATAATGCAGTACTTATAGATATAAAGCAGTGAATATAATTATGGTGAGTTGTTAATCAGGATGATTGCCTGGGGAAAGAAAGGAAAGCAAAGTAAGTAAGCAAAGTTCTGTAGCACCTGTCAGAAGGGAGGAGCTGAAAGAGGTTGTGTCCAGGGTGCGAAGGGTCAGTGGTGATTTTTCCTGCCTGGTTTCTGGTTCTTGTGTCATACAAGTCCTGGGGGGTGGGCAGGGGGGCACCAGTTATTATTTCTGCTGTTTTTACTGTGCGTTGCAGTCTGTTTCTGTCCTGTTTTGTTGCTGCACCAAACCAGATGGTGATGGATGAGCACAGGACAGATTCAATGAGTGCAGTGTAGAACAGCATCAACAGCTCCTGTGGCAAACCGTACTTCCTTAATTGACGTAGAAAGTACATCCTCTGCTGGGCCTTTTTGATGATGGAGTTTATGTTGCACTCCCATTTCAGGTCTTGGGAAATGGTAGTGCCCAGAAACTTGAAGGCCTCCACAGATGACACCAGGCTGTTGAATATTGTGAGGGGGAGTAGTGTTGAGCGGTCTTTCCTAAAGTCCACTATCATCTCCACAGTTTTGAGATGCAACAGCTCCATAGCAACAGCTGCTTCACCTCCTGCCAGTATGCAGACTCATCGCCATCTTGTATGAGACCAATGAGCGTAGTATCATCTGCAAATTTCAGGAGTTTAACAGTTGAAGTGCAGTCATTAGTGTAGAGGGAGAATAGAAGTGGGTAGAGGACACATCCCTGAGGAGCGCCAGTGCTGATTGTCCAAATGCTGGAGGTGACACCTCCCAGTCTCACCTGTTGTTTCCTGTCTGTCAGGAAGCTGGTGATCCACTGACAGATGGAGGGGGTTATAGTGAGCCTTATTAGTTTGGAGTGGAGAATTTCCGGAATTATTGTATTAAAAGTGGAACTAAAGTCGACAAACAGAATCCGGGCATATGTCCCTGGGCAGTCCAGGTGTTGCAGAATGTAGTGCAGTCCAATGTTGACTGCGTCGTCCACTGATCTGTTTGCATGGTAGGCAAACTGTAGGGGATCCAGCATCTGTTCTGTTTCAGTTTTGACAACAGATGTCACAGGGTTTCCGTGGGGTCATAAAAAGTCATAAATTTAACAATAAGAATTTAAGGCCATAAAAAGACATAAAAACGTACGGATTTTCCATACAAGGTCATAAAAAACGTTTAGCCACGTCTTAAATTGATATGCTCGTCCATTAATTTGTTCTTCAATCAAAATGCACTCGCGGCGGCAATGGCATTCATTTGTCTCGCTTGTTGTTTGAGATGCAACAGCACAGTACGAGGAATCTGGGTGGTATCACACTGGTATCACAGCGTTCCAGAATTACAAGGTCCATGCGGCAGCTTACAGACTTGTCGGAAGGACTTTCACAGAAACCCACGCGAACTCCGAACATACTGTATCATACTGAGTCACTGCTTAGTTTAATTGAAATCATCCTGGCTATCACAATTGGAAAATGTACCTTTAACGATCTGTGGCTCCAAGACGGTGCGTTTAGTAGCTGGCTTAAGCCCGTCGCTAACAATCGGTATCAAGCCTATTGCACTCTGTGTAAGAAGATGTTGGAGCTGTCTAGTTTAGGCATAAAAGCCTTGAAGTCGCATGCAAAGTCGGAAAAGCATATCGTTGCTGTAAAAGGCCTGCAGCGGGTGCAGGCGATCCGTCAGTTTTGTTCGGCTACGTCACTTACGTTACCCGGTCAAGTACAGCGCGGGATTCCGTTTCTGTCAAAATTCGTGTAGGTCATAAATTCAAATCATAATGGTCATAAAAAGGTCTTAAAAAGTCTTAAATTTGACTGATTAAACCCTGCAGAAACCCTGTGTCAGAGCGACAGGCCTGTAGTCATTCAGTCCAGTGATGGAGGGCCGGGAGCTTTCCTTGTCTTCTGTCTCTGAAAGAGCCGATTCACATCCTCTTCACAAATTGTGAGTGCAACTTGATTGCTGGGATGAGTTGTTAATGGGGTTCCCAGAGGTGTGATGTTAGTCAGTGGGCTGTGTTGGATGGGAGGTGTGAAGATGTTGTTCTCAAACCTGCAGTAGAAGGTGTTGAGGTCGTCAGCCGGGTCTTTGTTTGCTTTGTAAACTTGTGATCTGCATTACGTTGACATGGTCGTGCAGCAGGTAAACAGCTCCAGCGTCCTCAGACTGATCGTGCGTTCTGGTTACTGTCTCTGTAGAGCTTTGTATGTTTGTCTCATGATTCATTAAGTTTTCCTTCAGGTTCTCTGGTTTCTATCCAAATTGCCTCATGGTGTGTAATTATGTTTGTGATGTACCTTAAAAAATTTAAGATAAGATAAATTTAAAATAAATCAATTCTGCAAAATGACAGAATCAAGCTGCATAAGAGCCTGAAATATGGCAAGTCTGATCAACTGGTCAATCATTTTATTAATCAGTGAGTTTTATGATGGTCATGAATTGTAAAGTTCAGGGACAGAGCAAAATGTGCACTGCAGTGGTCTCTCTCTCTCTTTCTCTCTCTCTCTGTCTATCTCTCTCTATCTCTTTCTTTCTCTTGCTCTCTCTCCATCTCTATCCCTCTCTTTCTCTCTCTCTTGCTCTCTCTGTCTATCTCTTTCTTTCTCTTGCTCTCTCTCTCCCTCTCTTTCTGTCTATCTCTCTCTTGCTCTCTCTCCATCTCTCTTGCTTTCTCTCTCTATCCCTCTCTTACTCTATCTCTGTCTATCTCTCTCTATCTCTCTCTTTGTCTATCTCTCACTGTCTATCTCTCTCCCTCCCTCCCTCTGTCTATCTCTCTCTATCCCTCTCTTACTCTATCTCTGTCTATCTCTCTCTTGCTCTCTCTCTCTCTCTGTCATATCTCTCCCTCCCTCTCTCTGTCTATCTCTCTCCCTCCCTTCCTCTCTTTCTTTCTCTTGCTCTCTCTCCATCTCTATCCCTCTCTTGCTCTCTCTGTCTAACTCTTTCTTTCTCTTGCTCTCTCTCCCTCTCTTTCTGTCTATCTCTCTCTTTCTCTCTCTATCCCTCTCTTACTCTATCTCTGTCTATCTCTCTCTTGCTCTCTCTCTCTCTCTTTGTCTATCTCTCTCTCTCCCTCCCTCCCTCTGTCTATCTCTCTCTATCCCTCTCTTACTCTATCTCTGTCTATCTCTCTCTTGCTCTCTCTCTCTCTCTTTGTCATATCTCTCCCTCCCTCTCTCTGTCTATCTCTCTCCCTCCCTTCCTCTCTATTTCTCTCTTGTTCTCTCTCTCTATCTATCTCTCTCCCTCCCTCCCTCTCTCTGTCTATCTCCCTCCCTCCCTCTCTCTGTCTATCTCTCTATCCCTCTCTTACTCTATCTCTGTCTATCTCTCTCTTGCTCTCACTCTCTTTGTCTATCTCTCTCTGTCTATCTCTCTCCCGCCTTCCCTCTTTCTGTCTATCTCTCTATGTCTATCTCTCTCGCTCTCTCTGTCTATCTCTCTCTCTTTCTCTCTCTCTGTCAATCTCTCTCTTGCTCTCTCTCTATCTCTCGCTTGCCCTCTCTCTTTGTCTATCTCTCTCTGTCTATCACTCTCCCTCTCTCTGTCTGTCTATCTCTCTCTTGCTTTCTCTCTCTATCTCTCTCTTACTCTATCTCTGTCTCTCTCTCTCTTTGTCTCTCTCCCCTCCCGCCCTCTTTCTCTCTCCCTCCCGCCCTCTCTCTCTCTCCCGCCCTCTCTCTCTCTCCCGCCCTCTCTCTCTCTCCCGCCCTCTCTCTCTCTCTCCCTCCCGCCCTCTCTCTCTCTCTCCCCCTCCCGCCCTCTCTCTCTCTCCTCCCGCCCTCTCTCTCTCTCCTCCCGCCCTCTCTCTCTCTCCCCTCCCGCCCTCTCTCTCTCCCCCTCCCGCCCTCTCTCTCTCTCCCTCCCGCCCTCTCTCTCTCTCCCTCAGTGTGTGTGTGTGTGTTGCTGATGCAGGGGCTTCCAGCATGGCGTCCATGCAGGTACAGGTGTCATCCGTTACCGTATGCCTTTCTTTCAGCTTAGTTGCCTTCTTTGCTCTTAACGACACTTTAGTTTATGTCCATTGAACTGACGATATTGAGAGTTTGTCTTCTCTGGGTTTTTTTTTTTCTTTCAGTTAAATTTGCATTAGCTGTACTTAAAGCTCGTGGAGAAACATCCTTCCTTCTTTTCTAGCAATATCTAAGTCTATTTAGCTTAATTTAGCTTAGCATGCTAAACGATATTTTAGGCTAAGTTGTTTAGCCTTAATTTCCTAACTCTAACCAAAACATGACGTGGGTGACCATAGCTTTAAATAAAACGACGTAGCATAATTAACCGTTTGTCAAATGTCTTTATCGCGGTTTCAGTAAAGATATCTAGCATATTTGCTAGCTAACCGGTTGCATTAGCCTACTTGTAGGCTGTATCCTATAATAGGGCCCTAAGCGTTACATAGTGGGCTACGTGGTATATAGAACTCCACATCCTACATAGTGCACAAGACTAGAGACTAGACAGCTATTTGGAATTGACCCCAGTCTCATGCTAGTCAGCTAAGCTTGTTTATTTCCTGAGTGTTTAAAGGCTTTTGGAAAACGAAACATGTTGGTTAGTGTGGTAGCTTCTGGTTGTACATTTAAGATTAAATTAATACCAGATTAAAACACAAGCCAGGTTTCTGTTCGTGTCGGAGTTTCCTACAAAATTTACACCGTTTATTTGCAAATGTACACTCGCATTTAATAAAAAAACGTATAAACTTGATAGATGAATTTTAAAACGTATGAAACTATGTGCAGTTATTGATATGCTTTGCAAATGCTAAGTGTTGATAATTGGATAGTTTTAGGTTCGTTAAATATTTATTTATGAGGCCGCCAAATATTGTCTCACATCGTCTGTATTGTCTTGTCTTGTTTAGTCTGTTTTGTTTATTCTGTCTTGTCTTGTTTAGTGTGTTTTGTTTAGTCTGTCTTGTTTAGTGTGTTTTGTTTAGTGTGTTTTGTCTTGTCTTGTTTAGTCTGTTTTGTTTAGTCTGTATTGTCTTGTTTAGTCTGTTTTGTCTTGTCTTGTTTAGTCTGTTATAGTCTGTTTTGTCTTGTCTTGTTTAGTCTGTTATAGTCTGTTTTGTCTTGTCTTGTTTAGTCCAAGCTAAATGTATAGTGTTATTTATGTCTGTACTTTTGAAAGTCAAACAGCTGGAACCAAATTCCTTGTGTGTGTCAACACACTTGGCCAATAAACCTGATTCTGATTCTAATCAAAAGAGAAACATAGACAGGTATGCAGTTTGTGAATGCTATTGAGTTCAGTGTTACCAGGTCTCTTCAGGGGAAAGTACTCGCAGTCTCTAAATGTCAGCAGGTGACATTGTATTCTAATTTACATATTCACTGACTCACAATCATTACATATGAAAAGGTGTTTCCTCATCAGCCTTATTCATCTCTCTCTCTCTCTCTCTCTCTCTCTCTCTCTCTCTCTCTCTATTAAAACACAGTCATTTTATTGAAAAATTTGATACAAGTCCTGTAACATAAATGTTACCACATCAACAGTTGTAGATGTACTTAGTTAATCAACGTATATTTTAAAATTGTTTTTATAAGTATTAGTATTATTAACATTATTATTATTATTATCATAAGTATTATTATGTGGTGTGTCCCAGTGTTTGAACTGTTACTATAAATGTCTTGTACCAAGTGCATTAATATTAACCTATTGTTAATTAATTAATATCACGAAAATAATGCACACCTATGACCAATCAGATTTGAGCTTTTAGTCACAGCATGGTCAGGCACAATGGTTATTTTGGTCCTGACATTGCTAAATAACTTAATACTATTTATGTAAACAAAATTGAGCAGTGTAGGTGTGTAGTTGGGATATAGATATAAAGGAATTTGGCAACATGTGCTTCGTTATTTGTAAATATAGCCAAGGTGAAAGCTTAAAATGAAATAAGAAAAAGGTTTGTGGGCAGGACAACCGGTCTTGCTCATTGATTGGTTGTCGGAACATAGGCTTATGTAAGCTATACTCAGTCAGGATTTACACGTTGATGGTGAGTTGACCAAACCTTCTCTCTCGACTAGTACAACCAGCAGCTGTGTTGTGAGCTGTAGAGTGTTTGCTTAAAAATGTATTCGTTTTTTTGCTAGGCTAAAGTTACTAAGGAAGTTAATAGAATTAATAATGTGACCACTTGTGGCATTGTTTATTAGTTTTATTAAACAAACTAACATTTTGTTTTGTTATTCCTGAACAGAAAAGGCTTCAGAAAGAACTGTTGGCTTTGCAGAACGATCCTCCTCCTGGAATGACTCTGAATGAGAAAAGTGTAGAAAATACTATAACCCAGTAAGTGTGTTTCCCAGTTTGATCCAGGAAAAATGTACACGTTCACGTTTACAATTTGAAATTACTATATCCAGTGCAACATAACTAATAACATGTTTTCTACACTTGTTCCTGTTAGGTATAACATCATCTGTGTTTGTTTGTATGTTGTGTGATAAAGACTTCAAAGTGCTAATATTATTCTCCTCTGCACATTAGATGGGTTATTGATATGGAAGGAGCCTCTGGCACACTGTACGAAGGAGAAAAATTCCAGCTGCTTTTCAAATTCAGTAGTCGATATCCATTTGACTCGCCTCAGGTACAGTGCAGTAGTTTACACACACTAATAAACAAACTTGTAATGTCTTACTATGTAAAGAGAATGGCCTCTCCCTTGCTGTCTCCTTGATGGAGGTGTGGCCTATGTACTTGTTAATCCATATTTAAGGGGTGTGGCCTCTTTCCAACCTGTATCAGTAGAGGAGGTGTGGCCTATGTACTTGGTAATCCATATGTAAGGGGTGTGGCCTCTTTCTAACTGTATCAGTAGAGGAGGTGTGGCCTATGTACTTGTTAATCCATATGTAAGGGGTGTGGCCTCTTTCTAACTGTATCAGTAGAGGAGGTGTGGCCTATGTACTTGTTAATCCATATGTAAGGGGTGTGGCCTCTTTCTAACTGTATCAGTAGAGGAGGTGTGGCCTATGTACTTGTTAATCCATATGTAAGGTGTGTGGCCTCTCCCTAGCAGTCTCAGTGAAGCAGGTTCTGCTTGTCTCTGAAAGTCTTGGTAAAAAGAGTGTGTAAAAGCAGTAAATCATTTTATTTAAGTTGATGGTTAATTTTAATGTACCTTCTACACATTGGATCATTGATTACATATCATCTATCTTGTTCCAACTTGATTATGAGAATTTCACCGGCAGTGATTTGCTTTTATGTGTGTGTCTAGGTAATGTTTACAGGAGAGAACATTCCTGTCCATCCTCATATTTATAGCAATGGTCACATCTGCCTGTCAATTCTAACAGAGGACTGGTCACCAGCACTGTCCGTCCAGTCAGTATGTCTCAGCATCATCAGCATGTTGTCTAGCTGCAAGGAGAAGGTACACACACACACACTCAAACACACACCCCACACACACACAAAATCAATCAATGAACCTTTCATCTAGTGTATCAAGGTTCAGTGATGCATTGAGATCCTAAAAAAAAAACTCCTAGTTATTTACTGTTATTTAATAGCGAGTTGTCATGGTGACACAGTGGTTCAAGGCTAGTAGGATTCTGGTGGAACTGATTTTACGAAAAAATAGCAGTGCTCACAAAATTACATCATACGTGCCTAGCCAGACCTTCTGTGGTTTGAGAGATTGCAAGAGTTAAATCAGATTTAAGTCTTGTATAAATGTATCTAGGGGACATCTCTGTAGCTAATCTCTATTTATGTATTATCCTGACAGTCAGATTTTCTAGATTCTTTATTTCAGTGCTGAAAAATCTCATAGCGCTCCTTACCTGTTTATTTGTTTCAGCGACGGCCTCCTGATAACTCCTTTTATGTACGGACATGTAACAAAAACCCAAAGAAGACTAAATGGTGGTATCACGGTGAGAACATGTATAATAAATAGAATATAACGTAATATAATAAGATATCTCAGAGTGTATTTTTGTTGTTAAATTTAATGCATTGGAACATCTGGAAACACAGGAAGAGTTTCTGACAAGCAAAACGCTTACACTGGGGACTCTTTCCAAGATGTTAAATAGCATTTGCTATTTAGGTTTTTATATAGGTTTTTCTTAAAGGAAATGCTTATTTAGCATTTTGGGGTGTGTGTGTTTGTGTGTGTGTGGGGGGGGGATGTAATGTATGTGGTGTAATGGTTTTGACCAGTCAGATTCAACAGTGTTGTGGTATAAATTGCTGCAATAATATACATATTAATTTTAATATGTATCGTAGTTTATGAAAAACTTTACATTGCAACAGTTTTTTTCAGAACTTTTTTAAATTGAGGTTTGTGATACAAAACACTCAATCATAATCTGTAGTGAAAGGTCAGGCAGTTATTGTGATGCAAGGCTATATGCTGTTGCTCAAGTGATGCAAAGAGAATGAGAGTGTACGTATTTATTTATTTTTGTCTTTTTTGTTTATCTGTCTTTTTACAGATGATACATGTTGATGCTGAACTTGAAAACGCGTTTAGAAACAAGAACCTGCTGACATACATTAGCACTTTTTAAACTTTGAACTTTGAGCCTCGGACTAAAAATGGAGGACGTGAATTTTTACTCAAGGACCAGCATTACGATGACAACAAAATGGCTTCAATCAAAGCAAAGACGTCGAGTTAAAGGTGGAAAACAAATCAGGATTGACTCCAGATTGATGCCGGATTAAGCAATGAGTCTTAATTCCTTTTTTTTTTCTTTTTCTTTATTTCTTAATTTTTTTTTTTTTGTCTTTTATAAATTGTTTTTTGCTGTGTCTCAAATCGCATGCTTCTTTAGCACACAAACCCCTTGTAATGTGAGCATTGTGTACAAAAGGACCACTATTGACCCTGATCGGGTTACAGAGTTGAGTCAGCTAGCTAGATTATGCAGGCTATCATCTTTAGTCTCTTGGTTTAGAGAGTGAGTGTAAATTCACATTGCTAGTCAGATTAACCCACTAGCAGAACTGCCTCGGTTTTGAGGAATTAGTACATCCAGTTTAAAGTACATAGTATGCAATTTGAGACAAAGCCCTTGACTTTTTTCTACTTTATTGAACATATTATTCAATTGTTCATTTCTATTTTTGTTGTGCAATAACGAACCTGAATCGTTTGGTTCATCTGTAAACGATTTTAGCATTAAGTGCTTTCCATTTGTGCATCTGTTTTTGTTTGATGTTTATATGCACTGTGAAATTCTCGATGAAGGCACAGAACAGTTTAAAATCGAAACCTCACTTGATAATTTATTTCTATTTAATACAAGGCATGTGCCGATAATCATTTATATTATGCACCTCAATATTTAAAATGCATGATACTTTTATTGTGAATACTTCAATAAATTGTTAGTAGAGGTAAATTTATATTTATTAAAAAATGAAAGTATTTCATTTTAAATTAGATATTTTCTTCAATTTTTGATTTATTTAACCTTTGTTTGGGCTTCCCCACTCTTAAATTAGCTGACCACTTTATTAGGAACACTCTCACATTTATGCCCACTTTATTAGGAACACTCTCACATTTATGCCCACTTTATTAGGAACACTCGCACATTTATGCCCACACACAGGTGAAGTGCCCTGTTTTTTCCCCTCTTGTTCACCCGTCCACTTTGGGTGAGGTTCAGATTCCTGGTCTTGCTTATGGAGCTCATACACCACAATGTTATGAGTTGCTTTTCAGCTCAGCACGGTTGTTAAGAGTAGTTGTCTGAGTCACTAAAACCTTCCTGTCAGTCTGAATCGGTCTGACCATTCTCCTCTGACCTCACTCATTGAGACAGCATCCCCACCCACAGAACTGTTTTTGGAAATACTTAAGCCAGCACGTCTGATACAAACAACCAAACTATGAACCGAACATGAACTGAATCTCTGAATTTGGATAATTTTAAGCATTATGTTTTATTATGCATACATTTTATTGTATGTGCACCTTAACATTGACTGACTGGATAATATAATCAATGGGCAGGCACACCAGTGTTCCTAATAAAGTGGCTAGTGAATGTATAGTACTGTTATCCAAATATAAAAGTTATACTGAACATTAACACAGACACCAATGCAATATGGGAAGGATATTGGAAAGCCATGATTAAAAGGATAAGCAGAGGCGTTGTGATTTGGGAAAGTCAAATATCGGCACATGCCTGCATGCTCCTGTATGTTGATTTTCCTCATTAATCTCACTGAAATTAACAGACACGACTGATGACTGTAACGAATGTTAGCAAGGATTCTGTAGTGTATTTATTTATTTATTTGTATAAATGACGTTTTGATCGTTTCAAAAGGGCTGGAAGTTAAACGACGTAAAGTTTAGCTATTTGTCAATAGCCATGTGCTAATATGATTTTCATATAGTACGATAATCTACCATTTTAGCCAAGCCTACGTTAATTTTTATTATATGTTTACCATTACCTGTTCTTACTGGACATTGTTTTTTAAAGTTTTAAGTCTTTTAGCGAAGAACTAGCTAGCTAGCTAACAAATTAGCAAATAACTTTAGCTAGCTAAATGTAACCAGGGGAATGACAACAATAAAGACAACATTAGCTTAGACAAGCTTTGTAAGTGATTTTTGCAATTTTAGATTAGTTCTTATTTGAAAAATGTATCCATTGATGCAAACAGTGCTTAAACAAACGGTACTTTTCATAATCACGAACCTAGCTAACTAACAATTGCTGGCTAACTTCACATTAAAACTTTGGTGAATTCAATTCAGTGACTTGATTTTGAAGTGTTCACGATAACACTGTGGATGTGGAATTATCGGCACATGTCTAAATGTGAAGATTTTTTGCTCCTGATCACCTTTATCTGTGTTTGTTCTCCTGGTCACTCTTTTCAGGACTCAGGTACTTCCCCTCAAGAAGAAATCAGCTTTCCTTCAGTTATTTTGTGTTTTATCATGTATAGATTTAGTTCTTTTTTTTTCGTTGAAGGAAATATTTTCCAAAAAAAAAAAAACAGAATCAATATGTATATTTAAATTGTGTGTGTTACTCTTTATCTAAATGGACATGTATAGTAAAGACTGATTATTTAGACTTTCTTTGCTCTTCATTTTTCAGTTTGATCAGGTTAATCCAGTGGTTATTCCTCTAATACCACAGAAATGTAATGATTTAAATTTTAACAATGAACAATACATTTAAACATTTAATTTTGTATAAACTCTCTCTCATATATATATATATATACACACATATACATGTATATATAAAAAAAAAAAAATCACCGGAAAGACTCCTCAATTCTGAATTCTTCCTTTGGTGGAAAACTCCTACAAAAGCACAGACACTGGAGACTCCTTCCATGATCGTTAAATAAATGTTTCCTTACACAAAGCATCACTGTATCAGTAATTATACAACATGGTTTCAATGTCTGTAGTATTGGCCTTAGATATTTCCACTATACAATCAAACTCGAGTAAATTTGTTGGCACTATAGAAATGACCATGTATTAGAACAAAGGCATTAATATTTGCTAAATCTTTGCATGCTCAAAAGTTGGCATGTGTTGATTTTGTAAATTAACCGTCCTCAGGTAAACAAGGTAAGTTTTGTCAGCATTTGACAAGTGACATCGCTCATCTTTATATAAGAGTTGAACATACACTGGAGATCAAAATTAGAGAACAATTTATAAACAATTCTGAAATAATGTCATCACTGCTCAACAGTTGAAGGAGTTTTTGTCCTGTCTATACCATGCTACCAGAACACCTTTTTCACAAAATAACAGGCATTTCAACAAAAACGTATTTTGCAGAAAACACACTTATCAAGATTAGAGAACAACAATGACTGTAGCATGGAAAAAGATTACAACAAAATTTTCTGAAGGTTACAACAGTCAGCAATTAGTAGGAAGTGTACAGGCCTCTGCTCTGAATGACTTCAGCACATCTGCGGCCACAGGACAGCACTAGTCTCTCACACTGCTCTGGTGTGATTTTGGTCCACTCTTCTTCCAGTCTCCTCCACAGTTCAGTGACTGTAGTGGGTTTCTTGGCCATAACTTTGTCGCCAAGGATTTTCCAGAGGTTCTCTATTGGGTTGAGATCAGGACTCTGGGCAGGCCATGTCATTATTTCAATGTTTTCAGTTTCAAGGAACTGCTTTACCCGTTTTGCTGTGTGACATGGAGCGTTGTCCTGCATGAACACTGCGGGCTGATTGGGTGATGAACACAGGGAAGGAACCATATGTTGTTGAAGAAGGCTCTGATAAACATTTGCATTCACTCTGTATAAAGCTGTATAAAGAGGCCCAACTCCTGCTGCAGAAAACATGCCCCAAACCATGACACTTCCTCCTCCACTTTTCACTGACCTCTTTACACACTTTGGGTTCAGTCTTTCTCCAGTTTGTCGCCGAAAATAATGTTTCCCATCGGACCCAAATAAATTAAACTTGCTTTCATCACTGAAGTAAACTTTGGACCAGTTCTCCTCTGTCCACACAACATGCTCCTCAGCAAAACTTAGTCTAGCCTTTTGATTCTTTCTGCTAATGAGAGGTTTGGTCACTGCAGAGTGGGCTTTCAGTCCAAATGCTCTTAAACGTCGAGACACTGTATGACGAGACAGATCCTTACCCTGTTCAGCGCTGAACTGGTGAGCAATTCCAGCTGCAGTGTGGAAACGATTGCCCATTGAGTATCCTGTCCTCTCTTGTATTTGTCTTCCGTGGATGACCAGCCTTCTTGGGGGACTTGAATGAGTTTGTGATGTAAAGATTCAATATTCTTGAAATCACAGATTTGGAACAACCAACTTGTCTTGCTATGGCTGATAGGGTCATCCCTTTGGCCTTCATCTGGACAACCTGCTGCCGGAGGCTTTCAGTCGCTTTAGAACGGCCCACCATCTTGCAGAGTCAGTGAAACTGGAAGTTAGTTTGCCAGTTAAATAGGGGTTGACAGATAATCAAGGAAATTAACACAAGGTGCCAGATTAACACCAATAACTGGGAGGTATCTGAAAGTGTTCTCTAATTTTGATCAGTGTGTTTTTTTTGCAAAATAATGGTTTTTGTTGAAATGCCTTAGTTGTTTTGTGGAAAAGGTGTTCTGGTAGCATGGTATAGACAGGACAAAAACTCCTTCAACTGTTGAGCAGTGAAGATGACATTATTTCAGAATTGTTCAATTGTTTATAAATTGTTCTCTAATTTTGATCTCCAGTGTATTTAGCTAATCTAACCAGCTACGTAAATGCCATAGCGTATTTAATTTATAATCTGCTGCCACTATCAGGTAAAAGGGAAAAGTCCTGGATGACAGGGCCAGCAAGAACGCCTTCTCGTTCTCTGGCTTAAGATGTAACTGAACAGGATATAAATTGACATTTTAACCCAATAATATTGTTAAATAATAAACTTTGTCAAATTTGTCAAAAGTTCTGTTTACCCTCTTCCACATACATGAGCTCACATGAGTATGCCGTCGCTTCTAAACAGAAAAAGACGATCGTGGGATCGTCTGGAACCAAACCTGAAATTTCTCAACAATAATATAAACACTTTTCTGCAGCATCTTGACAACCATTGTGAGCACCTCAGAGTGCACAATGTGCTAACATCGTTTTTGTTTGTTTATTTTTTTACTATACATATCCAGAATATCCATTAAATATTCCATTTTAAAAATAGAAAACTATATTTAAAATGTATTTTTGACTCATTTAGAGGTGTTTAACTAATAAAATGTGATCCAAAAGTCAACATAAATAACATTTAACATCCATTTGACAACCAGTGAAACCACATGGAAACTAATTATTTAACTATTTATGTTTGCAGAGTGTTTTTTTTGGATAAATGATACGTTTAATAAACGACATAACAAGCTGTTATGAAGGTTTATTTATTCCCTTTATGAACGTTATGAATGTGGAGATTTGGGAAAAGCTCTTCAGCTGCAGCAGGAAGTCGGACTGTACCAACGCGTGTAAAAACGAACAGGGGACGTTCGTATTTTAATGCGCGAACATTTAACTCCATCGCGGTTTTTAGTGGATTTTAAATACATTTACAGGACTGTTTTTTCACGTTTAGGTTCATGTCTTGTTCGCTCTATAGTACAGATTTGATTTATGAACGATTTAGGATTTGGTAATAAAATTCGCCTCTCATCCGATAGGTGGTTCGGTCCAGTGTCATTAGTTCTCTTTAGTGTTTGCCAATGTTGGAGGTCTGGCCGCGGACTGAGGTAAAAAACATCCCAATTGAACGTGAACTGTGTTAGCTGGAAGTTTATACGCCGGGGTTTGAGCAGTGTTTGGTGTGTTAATGTGTGTTCAGGGCGTGTGGATGGCTGTTAAAGCTGCAGAGTGATGTGATGGAGAGGTTTGGGTCAGATGCGCAAAGGGAGACTTGAGATATTCAGCCATGATGGATAAACACAGCTAAATGCTAACCGTGCTAACAGCTAATTCTGAATTAAAGCTAAAATAAAACGCCCTCGGACTCAAATATCAAATATATAAACCTGTAAAGCCTTATAAAGCTGTGTGTGGACTGAAGCCAGCGAACATGCTGAACACTAATACAGAGATACAAGAGCTGAACTAAAACATCACATCACTGCAGCTGTGAATGTTTATTATTATTATTATCATCATCATCATCATCATCATCATCAACATGAACATGAACATGCAGCCAGCTGTTGTGATTCTCTGCCTCAGTTTGTAGTTAAAGTTTGACACTTAGGAAGTCTCTCATAACAATCCAAAGTTCATCCTTAAAGCAGCATCACAACCTAAAACACATCAAACTTGTTTATATCCAGATCAACAAGACAGGATCCTGGTTCTTCTGTCACTCGGGTAGATGTTTGTGTGATGCTCAGGAGAAGCTGTAATGCTGATGTCAAGGCTGGACAACACTGGTGTGGTTTCAGTGGTGTAAAAAAAAAATTCACCAAGCTATTATCACACAAGGTGGTGATAATAAAAATTAAAAAAAAAAAAATTGGAGTAGGTTTGCTTGTTTTGGTGTAACAGATCGATCGATCCCGGCTCGGTGCTTTCCGTCAAAAGTCCAGGTGCCTCTGAATGCATCCCAACACAGCAACGAAGAACCAACCGAACACCTTCGTCATTCTTCCTAGCTGGAAAAATCACAGATATTGTGAGAACGCTTCAAAACGGCTCTATACCTCCAGGCTGATGGAAAAACCTGATGCTATAACATCTAAGATGAAGCAGCTGCTTTTCATCGCTTTTTGTTAGTCATCAACTCGTCACTCGTTCAGTTATACGTCTTGTTAGCAAATCGTACGATTCAAACTGTTCAAACAGCCTGGAAAGCATGCACGGTACATTTCTGACTAAAAAGCAGCGAAAGACTGAAATAAAAAACGTGCATGAAGACTTTTCTCCAAGGGAAAGTTTGTACGACGTTCAATAAATGATGTGGGCAGAGCTTTTTGTCCACAGGTGGAAATGAGGGCAGGATAAATGAGTGTCATTCAAATGGAGTCATAATGCAGCTTTAACTCATTAAAACAAAAGAAAAAATGTTACTGTTGCTCATTCAATGTCGCATCAATGAGAAGTCCCAAAATTCAATGCAGCCCCTCTCTCACACACACACACACACACACACACAGCTAACAGAACAGTAAATATTAAACTTGGTTCCAAAGCCTTTGGAGCTCCTCTCTTAATCATCAGCAAGAGAAAATGATCAACAGAGCAGAAAAGCTCTTAAAGAAGACATTAGCAACAGTAACATTTAAGATATTGAGCCATTTCGTCTGTTTTAGAGAGAAAGAAGGTTGAGGGAAATTCTAAGTGCTCATATGTTTATTGAAAGTAACTAACAGAGACTGAACATTAATAAGAACAGCAGCTGAAAAAAAACAAGCCCAACATCCTGAGGTCACGTTAAAGAGAAAGTAAACAACACTAAAGTGCACTAGCTGCAGTACTGACATGTCTGAATTACATGGTCACGTTTGTGTAGAAATTGGAGAAGGCTTCAGTACTTTGTCTTCCCTGTGTCGTCCTCTAGGCATAGCTAGACTGCTGAGTACAGAGTACTGAGCAGGAAGCCATGCACTTATTTATGTAGCCTGTCTTGTTTCGTCAGCGTTTAAATGTGTGTGTTTTGTCGCCGCCATGCATCAGTTAACGGCCTGGAATTCACCGAATGTGTTATTCAGAGGCATTTAATTAGTCTTTCAGCTCCATAATACTTATTTCCTCAATAAAAAAATCTTACCTGTGAATGTTCTAGAACCTCAAAGATAGAGGTGCCTTCACTAAGCACTGACGATTCTAGAACCGTACCTAGTGCTTATGGCTCTAGAAAGTTCACAGAGGTTCCTGAAAGTTTTCACAGCACTTGTTCTAGAACCTTTTCAGCGAGGATACTGAGATCTTCACCCATTTGCCAAAGATCTTTGATCTACTGAGAACAACTTTGAGATTCACAGTGAAGGTTCTGGAACCTTTTTACTAACGTAGCCCAGGAACCTTTGGTGTTACGGTTCTTGGACTCTAGAGTCTCTAGAGTCTTTTTGTACTGAGGATTCTGTATCTGTAGCGCTGAGGAATTTAGAAACTTCACACTGAGGACTCTAGAACTGTATCCGCATGAATAGACTTAAACCTTCACACAGGGACAAACATTGCATACACATCTGTATATACCACATCTGTAGGTGCCTTAACTTTATGGTTCACATCTGTATCAGCCACATAATCTTACTCATGGCACTTTCTGTATGAATGGAAAAGATCGTCTTACGGTTTTCTCATGTTACAGATATAGAGCATGGCTCAAGTAAAAGTGCAGACCTCAGCGCACGCCGTGCCCTCCATCAACGGCACTGTGCCCACCGTCCCACCAGGTAGGGGTGTGTGTGTATTTGTGTGTGTGTGAGAGAGAGAGAACTTTATGGTGTTAGCTTTTATGGCTTTTTATTTTAATAAAGAATGGGATCGAACGCAATGCCATACTACAGTACAGCGGCAGCGTAAGGATGTTATTCAGTGACGGAAACTTCTAGAACATTGTTTGTTCTATTTTAAATGTTTTTGTTTGTTTGTTTGTTTCAGCTCCTCCCCAGGATAACATGGCAAACCCTAAAGAGAAAACTCCGATGTGTCTGGTGAATGAGTTAGCCCGTTTCAACCGGATCCAGCCGCAGTACAAACTGCTGAACGAGCGGGGGCCTGCGCACGCCAAGGTGCAACGATTCGGTTCCTTACACCACTCGAAAGCCAACTTTATTTAAAATGTGTTGATTATAATGCATTTGTACTTTAACATTTGTAGTTAAATATACTCATATACATTTACTTATGTGTGTATACAGTACAGCTTTGATTGTTAGTGCTGCACTCTAACTGTGCCGTGTGTGTGTGTGTGTGTACAGATCTTCACTGTACAGTTGTGTTTAGGTGAGCAGATGTGGGAAGCTGAAGGCTCCAGCATTAAGAAAGCTCAGCACTTGACAGCCAATAAAGCGCTGGCAGAATGCACGCTGCCCTGCCCCCCGCCACGCATCACTAAACCAGACACACACACCAATCCAGGTACACACACTACACCACAAACTCACTACATCATCTTCAGGTTCTAGAGTGGCACTGTGGGGTTATAGTGACTTCACACTAAAGATTCTGCACATACGGTTGCTGCATACGGAACCTTCACACTGAGAATCATCGCACTGAGGGCTCTAGAGCGCCGATGGTCCTGAAGCTTTGCTCTGAGGATCTAGAATGTTCACGCTGATGATTCTAAAAAGTTTAGTAGCTGTTGCACGGATGGTTCTAGAACATGTGCTCTGAAGCACAGCAGATTCTAACACGTGTAAATCGAGGTTTGTAGAGCACAGGCTTTGGACTCATGGCCATGTCAGTGATTTTTGCCCTTACGGTTCTAGAAGCTTTACACTGAGGATTATTGGGCTGTTGCACTGAGGATTCTAGAGACTTTGCCTTTTGGGAAGGGATTCCGGAACGTTTGCCCTGAAGATTAAAAAAATTCTAGGACCTTTTTTGGATTCTAAAACTGTTGCAGTCGGGTTCTAGAGCTTCACCTCTAGCACAGAGATGCTTGTAGAAGCTTTAAGATGACATTTCAATAAATGAAACTAAAACTATCTGCTGATTCGAAAATGTCTAGCTTTATGTTCCTATATGCTAATGATTATAGGGCTCCACTGAAGGTTCTACATACTTTCTCTCTCTCTCTCTCTCTCTCTCTCTCTCTCTCTCTCTCTCTCTCTCTCTCTCTCTCTCTCTCTTACTCTCTCTCTCTCTCTCTCTCTCTCTCTCTCTCTCTCTCTCTCTCTCTCTCACTCTTACTGTTCTCTCTCTCTCTCTCTCTCTCTCTCTCTCTCTCTCTCTCTCTCTCTCTCTCTCTCTCTCTCTCTTTCTCTCTCTTACTCTCTCTCTCTCACACACACACACACACACACACACACACACACACACACACACACACACACACACACATGCTGTATATGTCCCTCCCTGTATCTGTCTCTCTGTTTTGGATCCTGAATGATCTTTGTGCAATATATACACGATAACAATCTGTGTGTGACACACATTAAGAGCTTTAGCACATAGAGCTAGCAAGCGAAGTGTCTGTGATGTAGTACCTTGTCAGCAGTGTGTGTTATTTCCACATTAACACCTTGTGTATTCTTCAGGCAGCATCACCCCCACTGTGGAGCTGAATGGATTGGCGATGAAGCGAGGAGAACCTGCCATCTACAGGCCGCTGGAACCCAGAACCCCCCACAGGGCCAACTACAACTTCAGAGGAATATTCAATCAGAGGTGAGAATTGACTACAGAGCAATGGTGAGATTTAAGCGTAAGCAGCTACAGCATGTTTCAAGCAGCAGGTCTGGTGTGTGTATTGATGAGACAGTGGATCCATGGGAGGTGGTGTTGTTTGTTAGGGGATCCTCCAGGTCAAAGGTGTGTGTGTGTGTGTGTGTGTGTGTTGGGTGAGGGGAGCCTCGTCAGCGCTGGATCATGTCAGAACAACTGCAGACAGGAAAGTCAGTAATGTATGTGTTATATAAATATGGACTGAATGTAGCACAAAACAGAGCTTTAATAATATCTAATAACAATATTAACAATATAATAATTATAATATTTATGTTTAAATGACTAGAACCATGTACATGACTATACATGGTGTTATTAAAGACGTTTTGCACACAAAAACACTTACACAAATGCTATGTTCCACTTTCTTAACAATGAGTTTTAGCTTCTATCCAGCTGGACTGAGGATGTAGCTGAAGAAGTTTCACTTATGTCCACTAGGGGGCAGAAGAGCTCCATGTGTAATAGCTGTATTCTAAACTTTTTTTATGAACTTTTTTTTTGTCTTTAAAAAACATATAATAAGAACATATTAGGAACATATTATAATATTTTTGTTCTGCTCATATTCCGAACCTGTAATTACACAGTACATGTTTGACGTATTGACATTTATTGAGTCACTTAGTTAAGTGGCTGTATAATGACACATATAATACAAAATAATCAAGGAAAGACAAAAATCAGCAAACAGAACATATATTGACTGTACGGAGGTGTAAGAGCAGAACTGGGATGAGCTAAAGTGTACAGATTGTCGTGGTCAGTAGACTACATTTCAGTCTTGGTGGGTTGTGTACATTTTTTTCTTAAAATGGATGATCTACACATAATAATGAATGTCAACAGGAAATACGAGGACTGCTGAGCTACTCAGGTGGTCACACACAGAGAGACGTACACACAGGCAGAGGAAACGGTGACAGCATGGCACACGGTCTCGTCCTGTCCCGTCCTAAAGGCTCGGTGAGACGCGTGTTTGTGTCTCCGCCGTGGATCTCTGGCACGGAGCTTGAGAAACAGTAAGACAGCAAGGAGCCTAAGCAAATCCGATCTGTGCAAGATTACATCATTCTGGAACAGACAGACAGAGACGAAAGAATGAGAGCGAGAGAAAGGGACAGACAGACGGACGGACAGAGAGGAAGAGAGAAACAAAGAGACAGAGAAAGATGAAGATAAAATGTCAAAGAGAAAGAAATTGAGAAAAGAGACACAAAAGGGAGGCAGCAAAAGGGTAGCGAGACAGATGCAGAGATGGGGAGAAAGGGGAGATAGAGGAAAACAGATAGAAATGGGGCAGAAGACACAGAGAGAGAGAGCGAGAGAGAGAGCGAGAGAGAGCGAGAAATGAGGATTTGCAAAGAAATGGAGTTAAAGGGGAGTGATACAGAGGGACAAAATTGGAGAGACAGAAAAGGGGAGAGAGACAAGAACATGTAATGGGGAGAGAAAGAAAGAGGAGAAAGAAAGTTGTTGAGAAATTGGGGTCTGAACAGAGGAACAACAAGGGGAAGAGAGAGACATTTTGGGGAAGGCGACAGACCGCTAGAGAGAGGGAGACAGGGAAACAGGTTAAGAGAATGGGAGAGAGACGATTGGAAAAGGGGAGAGATACAAACAAAGGAGCAGAGACAGACGGACAGAGAAGGGCAGAGAGAGAGAGATCAATCTATAGAAGAGAAAGAAAGAGAAACAAAATAGTGGAAAAAGACTGACGGACAGAAAGGGTGTGAGAGGCAGACAGACAGACAGGGCTGGGAGACAGGAGAGGAAGATGGAGCGAGAATAATGAGGACGCTAGTAAAGAAGGAGAGGCGAGCGCAGACAGGTTGCCATGGTGTTATTAAACACTGCAGATGATTTGACTCCACACCGCAACCGAGATCGATCGATTCGTCACCAGATTACACGTTTCACTCACATTCTGCCCACGAAGTGTCAGTGTGATTTATAAAGCAGTCATCTTCATCATCATCATCATCATGGCAACTCCATATGCTCCTCTATTAGTCAAAAGACATTTGTGCTGATTTATAAAAACGATCATTGAGCTAGTAATGGATTTTCTGTGTTTCACATATGGCCAGTTAATGTGTGTGAGAGAGAAAGTGATAGAGAGAAGAGAGGGACTGAGAGAGAGGGTGTGTGTGAATGATGTGTGACAGAAATTCTTCAATGTTTACTAAAAATATTTTAAAAAGTGCTACGAGATCTCTTAATATGAGCCTATTTTATTTATTTTTTTTTTTTTCATTTTTTAAAATAATACATAAAGATTCTAATAAAACGTGTCACAAATGAACAAAGCGTATTCCCTAAAAGTAAAGTAACATTAAAAACTGCTGAAACCGCCGTACTAAACGTATGTAGCTTAGAGGAAGCCATTTTGTGTGTTGTGATTGTGTAAGTATTGCACGCTAACCCCAATGGTGTGATTGTTATTTATTGGAAAACATGAGCTTTGTTGGGGGTAAAATGTCACACTGCTTCTGGTGTATGTTGATGACAGTAAATCAAATCATCAGGGGACGTTGAGGTATGAGTATCGTGACACCACGATGGCCAGCGAATGCCACTCGCTGACGGAATTGGCTCAGTGAAAGATTTCTATGGTTCTTGTGTGCTAGATGAGAGACAAAAGCAAAAACTGGAGCTGTATTTCTAAAACTGCAAATCATATATTTAGATATATATAAAACAGTGATGGAAAACGATAAATCCAGCAAGGATCCTTGAGAAGAAAAGACATTCGAAAAAGGGGAACCAATAAGAACCCCCTCTGGAGAAAGAGAATCGATTGCATTCATGGGTTCATTGTATCCTCCACCGCTGAACTTCCCGAGCTGATTTGTGTATGAGTGTGTGATTGCGTCAGCGACCGTGGCTCTGAGCTGGAACAATAAGGAGGGAAACCGCCACGTTGAAAATGATGATATTTCCTGCTCTGATACAGAGCGGAGAGAAACATGTTAGTGGGAAAACCTGACCCGCGGCGCTGTTTTCTTATCATAAAGTCATCGTTAGCAGTATGCAACGTAACGTATCAGCGTGTGTGATTCAGTTTTCCTGACCTTTTGTGGGTCGCGAAAGGCTGCGGAAGATGATGTGTGGAATGCTGGCGGATGCAGTGGGAGTGTAATGATGTAATAACGACGAACAACCGAACAATTGAATTGTGTTGAAATCGTACAAACCGATCTTTAACAGCTGGACTCTAGACATTAGAAAGTGTTATATGGTTTTATTGTCAATGTGTTAGACTTTGACATCGGTATAGATAACGATGTTATGTTAGCTGACAAAGTGTTTGACAAAACAATTGTTGTACATTTCTTTGCAGTTCCATTTAGATTTTGGCTGAGTTTAGATTGTGACACTTGTGACTTTACCATTCAGAAGTTAGTCCAAATCTGTCAGTTTCCAGTTTTTTGCTGAATTTCAAAACTCTGGAGACGTGGGAAGTCTGAACGTCTGAGTGAACTGCATAATTTTTCATGAAAAAGGGAAAAATCCTGGGTGTTTGTTAGCCGAGAGCTGCTCGGCAAACATTAACAATCTCAAATGAACAGTATGGTTAGTGTTGTTAAGAGTCTCTGTTGACTTGATCTAAAGTAAACACTACGGTAAACTAATTCGAAAGCAATATTTTCTTGCCATTTTTCTCCTTCGGCAATGTGAAATTCAGACCTTCAAGCTTCCGTCAATCAAAGCTCGAAGAACAACTTCGCAGCCTGCTAGCTTATAAAAGAATACAGCTCTTTATTACAGACAACACCATTTAATTTAAGGAGTTCTACTAAAGAAGGTGAATTACTAAATAGATGTTTAAAGAATGCCTTATGTGCTAGAACGCAAGCTAGAATGGATAATTCACTAACCAGCTAATTCCTGTAACTATCGCGATAGACAACAGATACGCTAGACAACAGTAGATGATTCCTATTTTAAGGTTAATTTTGGTAAAAAATTGTTTCCACATTGTTTTAAACAAAATGGAATACTGTATACTGAAACGTTCATGGTAAAAAAAAAAAACAATTCAGAGAATTGACATGCTAGCAGCAGGTCTCTCGCTGCGACGGAGCTAGCTACTCGGCTAGCTATGAAGAAACACGTCATATGTTCAAGTGATATTTAGTCATGCGTGTATTTGGAGCAACATCAGATAGGTTTTATGATTCAGTGTGTGTGTGTGTGTTTCAGCACAGCTGTGGGTCATTTTTTTGTGAATTATCACCAGCTCTCCCTCAGATTTGTATCGAAATGTAGATAACAGAAAGAGATTTCCTTCTGCATTCTTATCTTGTTGGTTTAGGAAAGAGTAGCAGTGTCAAAAACATGTCACGGGCCACTGGCAATCTGTACTGTATTCTGTCAATCTGTTCCTGAACTGACTGACAGAACAGGAGCTGGAGGCTTGTGTAATCTTGTGTAAATAAAAGCAAATCCATACACAGAATGAGGTAGATTGTCTCCAGAACAGCAGTCTTGTGTCTTGTGTGGTGTTCTTTGTTTGCAGTGGTTAGTACTTACTAAAAGTGGTCCAGGGAAGGACAACTGGTGAACCAGCGACAGGATACTGGGCTCCCAGTGGTCACTAATTCATGTTGGGAGCGATGGATAGTCTGTCTGATTGGATCCCACAGCAAAGCTGAAAAAGTTAATGCTATTGTTAATGCTATGGTTTCAGAATACACAGTTCATCACAGTTTCATGCGTATGGGGCTGCGTAGCTACAGTATGGACTTTTCAGAGTGCTCATGTTGACCCCTGTTCAACTCCGAAAGCACCTACAATGGGCACTTGAGCATCATAAATGCACCATGGAGCAATAGAAGAAAGTGACCTGGTCTGATGTACCACGGTTTCTTTTATGTCATGGGCATGACAAGGTGTATGGGTGTGTGTGTCACTTACCTGCGGAAGACATGGCACCAGGATCCATTATGGGAAGCAGGCAAACCGGCGGAGGCATTGTGATGCTTTTGGTAATGTTCTTCTGGAGTTAATGAGGATGTTACACTGACACGTATCACTACGTACAAGAGTGCAGCGCATCATGACAGCAGTATTCCCCAAAGGCAGTTGAGTTTTTCAGGAGGATCATGATTCCTGTCACACTGCAAGAATCCTTGAGGAATTTTCAAGAGCATGTCAAAGAGTTTAAGGAGTTGACTTGGCGTCATTTCCCAAGCTCTCAGTCCAGTCGAGTATCTGTGGGATGTGCTGGACAAAGTCAGATCACCTCCTCTTACAGGACCTAAAGGAATGTTTCTGAATGTTTCAAACATCTTGAGGAATGCATGCCATGAAGAATTGAGACTGTTTTGAAAGCAAACAGCGGACCAACCCAGTATGAGTGCAGTGTCCCTAATAAAGTGATCAGTGAGTATAAATGATTTCAGATTTTCTCATTATGATATAATATCATAACAATATATCATCACATCCTCCCTCATAATTATTACCAGTGACTCAGGATGTAGCAGAAGTTACTGTCAGTGTTGAGTTGATCATGTCTCTTAGCAAAACAAAATGGGCATTTTTTCAGAAGGCATACGCCCTTTTTGATAAAACCAACATTTGAACTGATTACTTTGGCAAGCCAACTAATGTAACAGTCTAATTATTGTGTGATTATAGAATTACAATTTTAAATTTACACAGGATATGCTACGCTGATTATTTCACAATTATGACAAATGAATTTCCCCCAAATCTTGTGGTCTAGCTACATATACACTTGAATATAATGTAAGGAGTATCATTTATAGTTTGGCCAAGTTGTTTTACTCGATCCAAAAAGTCAATCCAGTAGCAAACAAATCTCGCAACCCAAATGCCTAAAATGTTAATCCAGTCTATCAAACAAACCTGGCAACCCAAATGTCTAAAATGTCAATCCAGTCTACCAAACAAACCTGGCAACCCAAATGTATAAAATCTCAAACCAGTCTATCAAACAAACCTGGCAACCCAAATGTCTAAAATGTCAATCCAGTCAATCAAACAAACCTGGCAACCCAAATGTATAAAATCTCAAACCAGTCTATCAAACAAACCTGGCAACCCAAATGTCTAAAATGTCAATCCAGTCTACCAAACAAACCTGGCAACCCAAATGTATAAAATCTCAAACTAGTCTATCAAACAAACCTGGCAACCCAAATGTCTAAAATGTCAAACCAGTCTAGCACCAAAAAGTAAAACAAACATGGCAACCCAAAAAGTCAACTCAGTCTAGCAACAACGATGTTAAAGAAATCTGGCAACCCAAAATTACCTAAAAGTCAATCTATTAATCATAAAGTCAAACAAACCTGGCAACCCAAAACCCAAGAAGTCTATCCAGTCTAGCAACCAAAATATCAAACAAACCTCGGAACCTAAAAAATTCAATCAAATCTAGCAACCAAAAGCCAAACAATCCTGGCAACTGAAATGCCTAAAATGTCAATCTAGTCTATCAACCAAAAAGTCAAACAAACCTGGCAACCCAAAAATTCAATCCAATCTGGCTACCAAAAAGTCCAATTCATGTGAACGGGTGTAATTTGGTCTGACTTTTTGGGGGGAGGGATATTAGGTTACAAGCCCTAAATTCTGCACAGCTCTACTCCAACCCAGGAAGGACATTTCAACAATGTCACTTTAGTTAAATGCATTATTCATTCATTCATTTTTAACAGTACAGTCTGCTCAAGGTCGAGGTTGATTCGGAGCCTGTTCTGGGAGCACTGAACACATGGGAACACACCCTGAATGGGGGACACCGTTATTTACTTTATTATCCTTTTTCCCTCCCTCTGAAATGCCTTTGTAGAATAAACTAAAAATAGTAAGACTAAACGCAAGTTGTCTGATCACGATACAATATTCTTTAGTCTGAACTTTCCTGTGTACGCTTTCTGATTTGCATGAACATTACAGACTAAAAGCCATGAATAAAGCTGCCTATCAGCTTGTACAAGCATGGCTATACATCTCATTAAATCCCTAAAATTATGAAAACAGCACATGGTGTGTCATTATGAGGGAAGCAATAGCTGCTGTGTAGAAGGGTCATTTTTTATTTTTTATTTTTTTAGGGTAAACACTGAGTGCTCTGATTAAAAAGCAGAGGTCACCCCTTGTGTCTCATATGCGTTTGAAGCCATAACGGCAGAGGAATTTCAATTTCCCAAGCTCATTTAAGTGTCAGGAAGCCCGGATGTTCCGTACTGCGATCAGCTGAAGCAGAACCGGGGCGGTTCACCCTGGAGCCACATCTTAAGCAGTAGCTCAGCCAAAAATGAAAAGTACACAGCGTCCCTCTTGCTCAAAAATCTAGCCAGCGTGTTTTAAAACACAACTTCTTAATAACTGTTATTGTTGCACTAAGACAAGTGTTAAGTGCTAAAAGAAAAGTGTAAAGCTACGACTTTAGCACTACGCAAACCGTCACACTTGCCTCACACAGTCTGTAGCTTCTGTATATTATTATCTGTATGTTAATAGCCAGAGTCTTCATCTCTACCAGAGTCCTCCTCTGTGAAGTTATAGCAACTATTTACTGAGGAAGAAACTATTACGGCTTCAACATGGCAGCTTCTGAGTATTTTTGTTAATCAAAGGAAATCTGTATGTTCAAAAATAAACAGATTGCAAAATAAAGTTTCTGGTGTTAAATAAATACGCAGTAGTCATTATTTAATTATATATGTTCATAATATTTTTTGATTATTTAGGAAAATTATGTAGGAAGGCTAAAAAAAAGAATTACTAATGTAAGCCATTGTCTCAGTACCAACATAGCTGAAAAAAATTAAACTGCCTTCCAGTCTATAATGTTTGGTTGTGGGATTGGGCTTGTGTCAGTCATTTTGTAGACACGCCCTTATTGGCAATTTACATCCTCAAATCATTGTAAGAAGAAACTGTTTTGTAGCATGCTTTAAAGTGATGTTGTGACAGACTTATACAGTACCTCAGGTTAGCATGTTAGCTCTAGTTGAACCATCAGCAGTTTTAGGGGTGGAGCTTTTTGTATATGAGTGGGTTCAGTGAGTGAGGGAAAAAAATCATTCAAATTTTATTCCACTTTAAATATTTACCCATTAGAGACCTATTTATTTGCTAATTTTTAACACACCTTTAATCTATTTGGTTGTTTAACTGAAATGTTCATTAAACTAACATGGTGCTTTTTTCGTTAATCATAAATGTATGACGGTGTTATTTATTTATGATGGGGCGGTGCATATTACAGACTGATGCGCTTATATGTCACACTTTGATCAGCCAGTTTAAATGTTATTTCATATTGAATCAGTATTTTGTCTCTTTTTCTCTTTGCTTCAACCGATTAACAGCTTCACTGAGCTTCAGAAGCTCTTTGATGAGTAATGGCGAGACGGTGACGGTTTTCAGGTCATCACCATATCTGCTTTTCAAAGACGATGACGTTGAATGCCATGTAAATACCACTCGCTTATAGAAACTGTTCACAGAAGAGATTTGGGACACAGCCCATGGAAATGTATAGTGCTAATATTGTTACCAATGCAGGTATGTAAATATATAGAGATTTATATTTCTGATAGATGCATTAGTCAGACTGTTACTTCGACATATTCAAGTCTTCTAATGTTTTATCGCAAACAGTACATTGATCATGCTAATTCAAGGGGGATTAAGATTAGGACTGTAACAAAACTTCAGTTCAGGAAACAGTTTGGAGTTTAACTACAGCAGCATTATCAGGACAAACACTAGACAACAACAGTGTTTGAGACAATCAAATCAAATCAAATCAAATGAACATTAGAAGTACAGATATTATATGTTGCATGTTTCAGTGGTTGTAAGTGCGTGTGTGTGTGTGCATGTGTGTGTGCGTGTGTGCGTGCGTGTGTGTGTGTTTGGCACTTCTCCCATTCCTCCTGTTAGGTGTTCCCACTTTGGCTCACGTTCCTTTTTAATTCAGACCAGACGGCCCTCTTATATGTGTGTGTGTGCCTGTGTGTGTGTGCCTGTGTGTGCCTGCGTGGGTGTGTGTGTATGAGAGCAATTCCTTTCCCACGCTGCAGCACCTGTATTCACCCACCATGACACCCGAATCTATCCCCCACCGCCCAAAAGGCCCCTCCTGAAATGAGGCGCCCCATGGAATTCTGGGAGTGAACTGCAGCATCACTGTGAAAAAAGCATTACTAGATTTCAAAGATGATTTGTGCCACTTGGTTAAAAGCCTGGATCATTACCCCTACTACTACTACTAATACTGTTTGACTACTACTTCTATTATTGCTACCATCACTACTATTAATACTCTAACCACTACTAATATCGCTAACAGTGTTACTCCTACTACACCCATCACTGCTTTTATACACCGAATGCTACTACTGTGTATCACTTCAGTTCACTGCTGTTGTTAAGAAGATTTCTAGTGGTGTTACTTCTGTCAGTACTGCTACCACCACCCACCACCACCACCATTATCGCTTGTACTATTACTACTATTACAATCATAATCACTACTGTTACACTACTGTTACTATTAATAACAGTAATTATAATAAGAATAACTCCTCTACTAATACTGCTAATATTACAGTTATACTCTGTTACCACTAACATACCACCATTGCTATTGCTTATATCATCACTGTTACTACTACTAATAACACTATACTACACGCTTTACTATACTATAGTAATGCTGTAATTATTATTTTATTATATTTTTATAAGAATATTATTACTATTATCATTACTAGTCCTTATGCTTGTAACACCACCACTTCTATTGCTAATATTATTATGACTAGATCTACTATTACTCTTGTTACTACTTTATTGTTACTACTACTTGCTGCTTCTATGAACAAAACTGCTATTCGCTATTACTTAAACTGTCATAACTACTATAAATAGTTCTACTTCCACCTGACATTTGTGGTAACCTGTCCAGTAGATTTGTCTGTTTGTCTGTCTGTCTGTCTGTCTATCTGCTGAGCCCCTGAGCAAGGCCCTTAAACCCCAGTTACCCAGCTGTGTAAAATGAGATAAAAGTCATTAAGTGCCATAAATGTAAACGTAATTATCTGTATGTATGTATGTATGTCTGTCTGTCTGTGTGTCTGTATGTATGTATGTATGTATGTATGTCTGTATGTATGTATGTCTGTCTGTATGTCTGTATGTATGTATGTATGTATGTATGTATGTATGTATGTCTGTCTGTGTGTCTGTATGTATGTATGTATGTCTGTATGTATGTATGTCTGTGTGTCTGTATGTATGTGTGTATGTATGTATGTATGTCTGTGTGTCTGTATGCATGTATGTATGTATGTATGTATGTATGTATGTATGTATGTATGTCTGTCTGTATGCCTGTATGTATGTATGTATGTATGTATGTATGTATGTCTGTGTGTCTGTATGTATGTGTGTCTGTGTGTCTGTCTGTATGTAAGTATGTGTATGTATGTATGTATGTATGTGTATGTATGTATGCCTGTATGTATGTATGTATGTATGTATGTATGTATGTCTGTGTGTCTGTATGTATGTCTGTATGTCTGTCTGTGTGTCTGTCTGTGTGTCTGTATGTATGTATGTATGTATGTCTGTATGTATGTATGTCTGTGTGTCTGTATGTATGTATGTATGTATGTATGTATGTATGTATGTCTGTCTGTATGCCTGTATGTATGTATGTATGTATGTATGTCTGTGTGTCTGTATGTATGTCTGTATGTCTGTCTGTATGTATGTATGTATGTATGTATGTATGTATGTATGTATGTGTATGTATGTATGTATGTCTGTCTGTGTGTCTGTCTGTATGTATGTATGTATGTATGTATGTATGTATGTCTGTCTGTGTGTCTGTCTGTATGTATGTATGTATGTATGTATGTCTGTATGTATGTATGTCTGTGTGTCTGTATGTATGTATGTCTGTATGTATGTCTGTGTGTCTGTATGCATGTATGTATGTATGTATGTATGTATGTATGTATGTATGTCTGTATGTATGTATGTATGTATGTCTGTCTGTGTGTCTGTCTGTCTGTATGTATGTATGTATGTATGTATGTATGTATGTATGTATGTATGTCTGTGTGTCTGTATGTATGTCTGTATGTATGTGTGTCTGTGTGTCTGTCTGTATGTATGTATGTGTATGTATGTCTGTCTGTGTGTCTGTCTGTCTGTCTGTATGTATGTATGTATGTATGTATGTATGTATGTATGTATGTATGTCTGTGTGTCTGTATGTATGTCTGTATGTATGTGTGTCTGTGTGTCTGTCTGTATGTATGTATGTATGTCTGTGTGTCTGTATGTATGTCTGTATGTATGTGTGTCTGTGTGTCTGTCTGTATGTATGTATGTATGTATGTATGTGTATGTATGTATGTATGTGTGTCTGTCTGTCTGTCTGTGTGTCTGTATGTATGTATGTATGTATGTATGTATGTACCTAATGTATCTATCTACAATTGCCCAGCTGTGTAAAATGAGATAAAATGTAAGTTGCTCTGGATAAGGGCATTGCCAAATGCCATAAATGTAACTATACCTATCTATCCATCTCTCTCTCTCTCTCTCTCTCTCTCGTCCCCCCCCCCCCCCCCCCAATTGCCTAGCTGTGTAAAATAAGATAAACTGTAAGTTGCTGTCTGTCTGTCTGTTTAGTTTTAGTGTTAACGCTGCCCACTACTGCTGCTGGTATTGCTACTAATCACTGATTCCTCAGCAGTTGCTCCTGTTATCGTCACCGCTATCAGAACTCTTCATATTTGTAGAGAAATCATCGAGCTGAGTTTGCAGCTGCCTTCTTCTAGTATAAAGTTTACAATTCTCGCTATGTGACAGACGTTTCGGAGAAAGTGCGCACAGTGCCTGTTTTCCTGTGTACTGTTTGTTCTCAGCGGCTGTT
The DNA here is from genome assembly GCF_030014155.1 of Tachysurus vachellii. Classification (NCBI taxonomy): domain Eukaryota; kingdom Metazoa; phylum Chordata; class Actinopteri; order Siluriformes; family Bagridae; genus Tachysurus; species Tachysurus vachellii. The sequence goes on along the minus strand of NC_083484.1, from coordinate 4,869,235 downwards.
ATGTTTCTCGGCCCATCAGATCGTGACCAGTTACTGCACGCTCTGCCTTTTCTTTTCAGGATGTTCATAATTATTTTGGAATAGTTTTCTGCATTTCATTACTGCATGTGTGTAATTCCTGTTTTATTATTATTCCTTGGTGGTTTCTGCACATGCCCTGAGCTTAACTTTGCCCAGATGGCTTCCATCAGAATTAAATCTGAGCTCACACTGAAGCGGAAGTTCAGTAACTGATGAACCTACACAGCTGGAATATTTATGAAATTAAACAGCGTGGAGGATTCAGGTACAGAGGGGTCTCCTGGTTCGAGCACACTAAAAGATGTTCTTATTCTGTCAGTTATCAAACATTAAATAGATACTGAAGGAACGCTTTGGCCAAAAATGGCCTTACCTCAGATGCAGTCGAACAGCTAGGACATATTTGGTTTTCAGAGTTTTTCCAGCAGTCCTTCTCTAACTACTACTCTCTTCTCAACGTCACTTCTTCTCTGTATTTTAATTGGCGGTTGAAGGAAATGCATTCTGATTGACTCACATAATCTACTAGACTTCAGATTTTTAAAAAGCTGGTAAAAAAATACGCTTTGAAATTCAGCCGTTGATTTAAATTCCCAATAAACAAGCCGGGGCTGACAGTTGCAAGGGCAAATGGACAAACACATTTTTGTTATTGTTTGTTATTGAAGGACCAGTTTATTCTATTATTGATATAAAATTATTATTATTGCAACTAGTATATGAACTGATTTGATTTTTGGAATTGATCCAAACAGCGTCAAGGTCACCGCAAGGTCAAAAATATGCCTATTCCTTCTAGTCTGAAGTATATTTTAAGCGTATTTAAGGGAATGCATATTAAAAAATAAAGGACTAGATGCTAGATCGTTATTTTTCCGCTTGTTTTTTTACTTTAGCAATCAATTTGGGTATCATAAACTTTTGATTGGAATCAGGGCAACCTTGCAGGAATAGATAAGTAATAACGTAAAGTAAAAAGCTCATCATTCGATTACGTGCTACACGAGTGAGATGTGCAAGATTTGGATTTTCCCTAAACTAGTGCAAGAGTGCTAAGCGTGTGATTTTGCAGTGTGAATGGGTTGCAGTGGGGGTGCTTGGGATCAGGGCGTTGACCCCGGATCAGTCTGTGTCACTCTTCATAAAGGCCGAACACACTCCTAAATCTGGGCTCTGAAGAGCCGTCTGACAGGCTGCGTGGGCGAGCCAGAGTTACGCAGGAGAAAGAGCAGAAATGTGACGGGGCTTTTGTTTTGCCTTCCTGAGGCGCGGTCCACCGGGGGCCATTACCTCGCTTGCCCTACGGCGTTAATTTCACCATTTATAACTAGGATAATATCGTTCGGGTTCGGCCACGGATATAAATCTGTCCTCTTTTCTTGAGTTGTTCTAAGCTTTTGTCCATTGCTCCTTACTTCAGCCTTTTCTCCACAGGAGCTCTGTGTGTGCTGTGAGAAAGTTTGTGTCACTTTGATAATGTGGAGCCTCATTTCTGGGTGAACGTCAACAACCCTCTTTCAATGAACAGCGATAATAAAAGGCAGTAATCATCATAACAATAATACAGCTACGATATTCTGTTTGTTGGTTAGTCTCTTCTCTGTGAAACATCATAGGCTGGGGAAGTAGCAAAGATTACAGCTGCGAACGCCGGCCAAAATATTTTGGCATGAAGTTCTTTCTTCGTTTCTCCTAATTACAATCACGCAGGATTAGCCTCATTCTTACCTCACGTTGAAATCTCAGAAAACTCTCAAGCACTTCTAGGAAGTCAGCAGCTGCAAACTTTTGTTTCTTCTCCGAGCTGCAGCAGATCACAGATTGATAAGAACAATTATGCATATTAATCTGTATAAGACGAAGGTGACGTTTATATACAAACGCCAAATCTCCCTCTAGAGCGTTGCATTTTAGAGGCACGAAAACGGATTTGTTAAGTTGATTGCAAGTTGCGCTTCCCACTGAGAATTATTGTTACTATGGCAACCAGTAGTAGGAACGCCTCCTGGTGCTTAAAAATGCTGTTTAAATTTTAAAAAAAAATGGAATTGTTATATATTGTATAAGAGAAATATAAATAACACGTGGTGTTTTTTTTTTACATTTTTTTTGGAAAAGGGTTATCTATCTATCTCTTATCTATCGTTCTATAATGATGACCTCATAATAAACAGCACAATACCGAGTAGCTTTTAGTTTTTAGTGGAGTTTAGCTGGGAAGAGTCTCTAGTACGGCTTTGCAGACTAGCTATGTGTTGGGTGTCCGTTATGGTGTTGTGTGTGTCGCCATGGAAACGAGCGATGTCCGAGATTGAGGAGATGACAGAGTGGAATCTTTGAGTCATTATTTCAAGTCCGGCGGTTCAACAAGTCTGATTTACACTGTGATAAAACTGTCATGTTTCAATAAGCTAATCCTGTTTTGACTCGAATGCCTTTTTCTCTTACTCCACTTCCCTATTTTTCTCTCCTTGAGGTATCACTCTACGGTCCCCAGGGTGTTCTACGTGCAGCTGACTGTAGGCAGTAATGATTTTTATGGTGAAGGTCGAACACGTCAAGCAGCTCGGCACAACGCAGCCATGAAAGCTTTGCAGGCGCTGAGAAATGAACCCATTCCAGAAAAGCAACTTCAGGTATAAACACTCACACACACACACACACACACACATACACTCATATACACACACACACACACACACACACACACACACATACACTCACACACACACACACACACGCACACACACCCATACACTCACAGACACACACACACATACACTCACACACACGCACGCACACATACACTCACACACACACACACACACACACACACACACACACACACACACACACACATACACTCACACACGCACACACACATACACTCTCACACACACACGCACACATACACTCACACACACGCACACACACATACACTCACAGACACATACACTCACACACATACACTCACAGACACACACACGCACGCACACACATACATACACTCACACGCACACACATACACTCACACACGCACGCACACACACATACACTCACACACACACGCACACACATACACTCACACACACACACACACGCACACACACATACACTCACAGACACACACACACACATACACTCACACACGCACACACACATACACTCACGCACACATACACACACACGCACACACACATACACTCACACACACATACACTCACACACATACACTCACAGACACACACACACACGCACGCACACACATACATACACTCACACGCACACACACATACACTCACACACACGCACGCACACACATACACTCACAGACACACACACATACACTCACACACGCACACACACATACACTCACAGACACACGCAAACACATACACTCACACACGCACACACACATACACTCACACACACACACACACACACACACACACACTCACACACACATACACTCACACGCACACACATACACTCACACGCACACAAACATACACTCACACGCACGCACACACGTTCACACATTCACACACGCACACACATACACTCACACACACGCACGCACACACATACACTCACAGACACATACACATACACTCACACACGCACACACACATACACTCACACACTCACACGCACACACATACACTCACACACGCATACACACATACACTCACACACACACACACATACACGCACACACTCACACACGCACACACACATACACTCACACACACACGCACACACACATACACTCACACACACACGCACGCACACATACACACACGCACATACACACACACACACACACACACACACACATGCACATCTTAAGACATGGTCACATGAACTAAAGACTCTATAGTGAAAAATTTTAAGTGACTCAATACCTATAATGCATTGCAGCATTTAAAGACTGTGTGCATGATGTGGTGCGGTTTGTGTTGTTAATAATGGTGCTTGTTTAGTGATTAGGGTTGTTATATGGAGTCTACAGGGAATTCATTTCGGGACTCCTCCTTAGTCATGATGCTGATTGGTATATATGGTTTATGGTTTGGGAAACGTCCACATGGGACCCGCAAAAGTGAGGACAGATTAGGGATTAAGGAAGAGGGAATAGTACATGATACTACACTGGACACACCTCTAACCTTGCGTTGCCTTCGTTTCCTCTTTCCTTTTCCGACGACGTCCATCACCCTAACTCTCTCTTCACCTTTCTATTCCTGTCACTGAAGGCAGATTACCCACAATCCCATTCTGCTGACCTCATATCCCCTTGTTCTTGTATCTTTATTCCTTCCCTTGGTGTCACACCGGGGGCATAAAAACAACCTCACTTACACTTAATGCGGCTTTTATGCGCGCCCAGTTGTAAGCTTAACATTGCACGACTGTGTATAAATCACTTAACACACTGACGCTATGTGCCAGCGCTGATGTCACCACTCCGTCCCTCCCTCCCCTCATCTGACATCACATGGACAACACGTACTGTTTCTACAGGTTAAAAAAAAAAAAAACAGGTGGTAAGTAAATATGCCATCATCTCTCACACCACTAATGTGCCCAGTCTAATGCCCTTTTCCTTAGTTAAATATACACACCTTACCATAAAACTGCCTCAACTGTATCACACCCCCTCATTACAAAAACCCTGCCCAGTTAGAGACGTTTATGCAGTGGACTGCAAAAAGAACAGAACTCGTGGTAGAACGAGGGAAATTAGTCAGTTTTATTCTAAATTTTGAAAGTTCCTAATTTTTTTATTTTTATTTATTTATTTATTTTTTCAATTCAGAAAATGTACAATTTATGGTTGAATTTTTCTTTAACTCATTTTGAATTCTTTTTATTTTTTAATTTTATTCTGGGGGGGGGCACGGTGGCTTAGTGGTTAGCACATTCGCCTCACACCTCCAGGGTCGGGGTTCGATTCCCGCCTCCGCCTTGTGTGTGTGGAGTTTGCATGTTCTCCCCGTGCCTCGGGGGTTTCCTCCGGGTACTCCGGTTTCCTCCCCCAGTCCAAAGACATGCATGGTAGGTTGATTGGCATCTCTGGAAAATTGTCCCTAGTGTGTGATTGCGTGAGTGAATGAGAGTGTGTGTGTGCCCAGCGATGGGTTGGCACTCCGTCCAGGGTGTATCCTGCCTTAATGCCCGATGACGCCTGAGATAGGCACAGGCTCCCCGTGACCCGAGGTAGTTCGGATAAGCAGTAGAAAATGAGTGAGATGAGTGAGTGAGTTTTATTCTATTCTTTTATTTTAGCTTTACTTAAATGTATTTAATAGTTTACTTTAATAATGTTTGCAGTAATAATATCTGTCTGCTTTATAATTTTTGACTGATTTGCTTTGGTTAAATTTAAATTTTATTGAATTTTTTGTGCTTTTGTGTGTGTGTGTGTGTGTGTGTGTGTTTTGAACAAATGTCCTCATTAGGATATGAAAATCTGACATAGTGACTGTGTGTGGGTGTGTGTGTGTGTGTGTGTGTGTGTGTTTTGAACAAATGTCCTCATCAGGATATGAAAATCTGACATAGTGACTGTGTGTGTGTGTGTGTGTGTGTGTGTGTGTGTGTTTTGAACAAATGTCCTCATCAGGATATGAAAATCTGACATAGTGACTGTGTGTGGGTGTGTGTGTGTGCGTGCGCGTGTGTGTGTGCACTGTGAAGTAAACATTTTGCATATATTTTGTTTTAGTTGTAGTTACTTGTCCACTCTCTGACTCTACATGAGTGTTTTATTCAACCATAAAACAAAGATACACTATGGGTCCGGACACCCGACTAACACACCCATAAGTGGATGTTCCCCAAACTGAACCCACAAAGTTTGACACCCAGTTGCGTAGATTGTCTTTGTTTGCTGTAGCTTTCTAATGTCTTTGTTATTTTGATTATTATAGTTTCTGTCATACTGTTTTTATTTCCTTTGATCGCACTGCAATGTCAACCTGAATTTCCCTTGCAAGGGCAAAATAAATGTACGTCACATTTTATCTTCTCACCTCTCAAGTTCCTTTCGCTGGAACTCGGGTGTCCAACCGCAGATGTCCAACCGTGCTGGACATCATCTAAATGAGCAAAAATCCCCACAGCAACCTCCAATGTCTAGTGCAAAGCTTTCTCAGAAGAGCGAGGCTTATTATGACAGCAAAGGGAGAATAAATCAGGAACAGGATGTTTAACATGAACGTATTAGCGAGATGTTTAAGGGCCCACTAACATTTGGCCAATTAGAATAGATCGACGTGTTCTACTTTTTTTTTCCTAATAAAATAAAACTGAAACATTTCTCACTTCACTTAGACTTTTCTTGTCAGATTTGATTAAACTGAACCTATTAAAGTCAAGCCAAAATTGCAAATACAAAAACCTTTGCCTTGTTTTGTGTGTGTGTGTGTGTGTTTGTGTGTGTGAGCATTTGGCATCGATCTAGTTATTTAAGCCGTAATATTGTGCTTTTCTCGCCTGTTCGGTCTTGCTGTGTTCATAACGAGGTCTTTATCAACTGCTTCTCTTCCTGTATTATGTTACAGAGTGAAGAACACCATAGTCATGTACCGCCTCAGGCACACATACACACACACACATACACACACGTGCATGTAGAGAATGTATTTCCACTGCTGGAATTTTTTCAGGAACTCGTGCTGTGGTTCCAGGGGCCTTTATTTTAGTTCCTGC
>NC_083484.1:4850000-4852500 GCF_030014155.1 Tachysurus vachellii | reverse complement strand
CTGTTTGACCTACTGTTTAGTTCACTAGTATGCGGTTTAGGACAGAGCCTGTTTGAGATAGACATGAGTCTATAGCTAGGACTCATCTGTAGGTAGGACTCATCTGTTCTTCAATCACAAGTCCATTACTTTTTTTTTCTTTCTTTCTTTCTTTCTTTCTTTCTTTCTTTCTTTCTTTCTTCTTAATACCATCGTCTAGCGAACAAAATTATGGGATGTTATTCTCTGAGGCTCCATCACATTTGTCTAAAATAAGGACCCTTAGAAGACCTCTGTTCAAACAATGCTGGATGTTTAGAATGTGTGTGTGTGTGTGTGTGTGTGTGTGTGTGTGTGTGTGGTGTCCCAAACTGAATTCTGATTTAACATAAGCTTGAGTATGGCAGTGTGCGGTTTGGGACGGAGCCCTCGTCTCTGATCGTGGGCCCTCGTCGGGTTAAAGTGCATTTTTGTGCTGGAGCAGAGACATTTTTCTGGCTCGCTGTTATCTCAGTGCTCCTGTAGGACACTATCAGTGTGCACTCGCTCTGTAAACTTTCCCTTCCACAGAGCTTTCACTGTCACAGTAATGACTATAATTTACAGTTTTTTAGCCCTGATATGATCCAGAGCAGTGTGTATGTGTATGTGTGTGTGTGTGTGTTTCTTTTCCACTAGTTATCCCTCAGAATGTGATTTGCGTGCATTCTGTCTTCTCTGCGTTTAGAACTCCAGGAGCGTTTAATGCTCAGATACGAGACACACATCGTTAAAGTCAGGAGGACTTAAAATGTCCAAACAGTTCGGTGTGATAAACTATCCGAGACTAATCCGGTTTATAAAAGACATCAGCGTTCGGCGTTGCCTTTGTACACAGACCTTACACTTCATACAGTATCTCTGTTTACATTCACAGACAAGTGGTGGAAGGAGAGAACTGGTCCTGCGCCAATCACGCTCCACATTTACACATTCTACTTCCTGGATATTTGTGTCTTGAGTGAAAGCTTTTGTGTATCGAAACAATTTTCAGTGTGATACCGATACTATGGGGGATGTGGCGGGAAGTGGTTAAGGTGTTAGACTACCGATTCGGAAGGTTTTCAGGTCGAATCCCCTGTCAAATCAAGCTGCCACTGAGCGCTGGGCCCCTGAGCAAGGCCCTTAACCCTGAATTGTGCAGCTGTATAAAAATGAGATGACAAAAAAATTTGCCGTCTGCCGTTCCTTAGCACAACAACACACACATTCATGGCATTTCATGGTATTTGGCAGACGTCCTTATCCAGCAACATACATTTTTATACAGCTGAGCAATTGAGGGTTAAGGACTTTGCTCAAGAGCCCAGCAGTGGCAGCTTTGTGGACCTGGGGTTCGAACTTACAACCTTCCGTCCTGTAGTCCAACATTTGAATCACTGAGCTTCCACATCAGTAGTAGTGAAGACACACATTACTCAAATCTACACAAAATCCACTTTTACTGCTTTATGTTTTCAATATAAACGAGAAAGAAGCTTGTACATTTTTACTCAAACGTAACAGTAGATAGTTAACGACACGAAATTCAGCGTACAACGTCGCTAGCAAGAGATTCTTTAAGATAGAAAATCATACATTTTACATCAGAATAGTCAAATATAGTCAGTGCAGGGGGAAAAAACCTGTTGCTTTGGTTTTATTTTAGACTCCATGTAAAGACACTGGGGGCAAAAAAAGCGGGTAATTTATTGACTTTATTGAGCATTTAAGTGCTTTTTTAATGTCACTGATGAGATCATCCTGGCTCACACTTGCGTTTTAATATTGTTGTTGAGTGTGTGTTATTGTGTTATGTTTCATAAGAGAAACTAAATTCATCATTTGGTTATTATTTAAAAAAGCACAAACGGGACTCCGAGCTCATATTTTTTATATTTAACGACTTACAGAAATGCATCACTGGCAGACCTCAGCATTTTACCCCCGTGATTTAATAGCGTCTTTTAACGCACCCCTTCCCACAGCGGCGCAGCAACTAGCGCGAATTTTAGCGAGTCGCATTCCAACATTCGGGAAAGGTTCACATGATCTGGAGATGCCTGGAGCTGGTGAAACGCCAGTCTCTGCTCTGCTGAGGCCACTTTAACTTGACACCCAATTTTAAAAAATAAATAAATAAATAACAATCCCATTTATTTGATTTCATTTCTATACTTTTAACAGACCAAATTTGAGGAATCAGTCTCATATAAAAGTCCTCGTGCTTCAAGATGATCAGATGTGTAGTTGGATTATAAATCAGGAATCTCTTAGTATACTAAAAACTGAAAGGATGCTACTAAAAACAGTGAGGATATTTTCAAATTATTTACTATTATTATTATAATAATTATAATAATTATTTACCATAATTATTTTTTAGGAATTGCAAATAATTAACATGTATTTTCAGTAACTTAGCGGCTGTACGCTTTGTCTTGACGTCGATGCCTGTTCTCTTTCCTTCTCTTTTGTCCCAAAGCGCAGAAAGGAATCCTCC
>NC_083484.1:4772500-4845000 GCF_030014155.1 Tachysurus vachellii | reverse complement strand
TTTTCTTCATTTAATCGTGGTTTTAAGCTGCATCTGTTGGGCCCTTGAGCAAGGCCCTTAAGCCTCACTGCTCCAGGGGCACATCATGACCTCAACCTGTTCTGTAATGTATACAGTATGTGACAAAATAAAAGGCTTCTGCTTTTCCTGTAGCTTTGACTTCAAGACTAAAAATCAGGCCGGTGTTTTAGCTGCTAAATGTCAAACGTAAGCAGATGAGATACTGGACATCATGGACACAATCCAATCTTATTTGGTTTTCGACATGCACAGCTCTAACAACAATAAAGACAACAATAAACATGCTTGCCAAGACTTCTTGGTTTGGCTGAAGAACATAGAATGTTCAGCACCGGTGTTGCATTTCTGGTGGACACCAAAAACACGGATCTTCTGTTCGAGCGGACGGTTGTGGCGCTGGAACCGCTTACAGACTGAATGTCAGCTTGACGGTTCACATCCTGGTCATACAGTGTAATAGTTGCAGGGAATGTGTATTATATCTGTGGTAATATGAACCGTTAATACCAGAAAAAAAAAAAAAAAACAATTTCCATACGTGAGTATGTGCACATGAATTTATTTATTAATTCCTTCCTATTATCTGGTGAACTTGGTTTAATGGGCCAGCCTATCTGTGTGCACCTGCTTCCTCTGTAACCGTATCGCAGCGTGCTAATGGCCGAGCACTGACTGATGATTGGCTGCTCAGCGTAGCGAGTCTGCGCTTCAATGTGCTCATTGTGCGAGTTTAATCTCAGCGGTAGCAGCGTTGCGTCGGAGCTCAGCGATCAGAAACACCACCTGTTCGCACACACTCATTACTGGCTCGCTCGTAGTCGCTCCTAATCAGAGCAGGTCTGCAACGTTACGATACACACACACGATTACATCATCACTTCACAACATCTCCACGTCAACAGCCACAACAGTGGCCTAGCGTTAACAATGTCCACTTTTAGCTTTTCACTCTTTAGACTTCTACAGCCGTATTCAATCCTGTTCCATTCAGGTTTGTTTGTACAGCGCATTTAATAATAGACGGAGTCACAAAGAAATCCAAAAATAGATTTAGATCCATAATGAACAAGCCAGAGGACTCAAGAGGATCCTGTGTTGATACTATTTTCAGTGCCGTGTATTGTGACTTGGCAATGGACCGTCTAATGTAGTTGCTGAGATCAATGGTGGAATAAACTGTTTTGTTTTTTAAATCCATGTTGGATCATTCATAGCAGCAGAAAACCAGGGACAATTGCAGAAATAGAGCTTCAGGATGAACAGAACAAGCTTTTTTTTAAGCAGCACTTAAAGATCCTTGCTTAGAATTTGTTCATAAATCCAACTATCTGCGCTGGAAACTTACAAACAGCGATTTTTTATTAAATATTAAAAAAATATTTTCCCAAATATTTTTGCCGTTTGTCTATAAATGCTGCTTGTTAACGACAAGATTTTAAGTACATTTATAGGATAAAGGATCGATTTCACATATTCTGATAACGTAGCGTAGTTAGATCGTTAGTTTATTCATGGATTTCCAGTTTAAAGAACTTTATTTCCTTATCGCCTGTTGAATAGCTCTAGAAATAAATGTGATGAATTTTAAAAACTCACTGTTCTTAAATATAGCAAAACTCTAGAGCACGATTGTAGAATTAATTCATCACCTGTTGAGGATTTCTCCTTATTCAGTCTTGCTGATTTCTGAAAGTTTTCAGTGGATTCAGACCTGCTCTAAAATGCTTGAGTCTTCATTGTGGGATTGGATTTTAGGACCCTACAACATTTACATTTATGCAGTGTGAATTACTGGGCGATGGGTTAAGGGTCTTGCTCAGTAGCCCAGCGGTGGCAGCTTGGTGGACCTGGGATTTAAACTCACAACCTTCCGATCGGTAGTCCATCACCTTAACCACTAAGCTACCACACACCCCTACAAGGAGACTCGGTACATGCCAGAAAATGTCCGGAAATAGCTCCTGACTTTTTAACGAGTGGGCAAACAGCATATAACCACAGCAGAACAAATCATTTGACCTTCATAGTTTTATCATATAGATGAATTTCAAGCCTGTTCTGCGTGTCAGTGGAATTTTAATGTATTAACAGCTTGATTCTGGACAGCTTTGTCGGTTGTCTTGTTTGACGGCGTGTCTGCACTGAATACCGAACACTGCTTGCGAGCTAATAGGATGAATGTCATCATCTCAGTCGAAGCAGGTTGAACAGAAGAAAAAAAAACACGTCTCTACGATTTACTTTGTATTAATATCTTGTACTCACTAACCCGCTCCCCTTTGATGGAAAAACCAGGAACGATCCAGACTTTCGGAAGTCTGTTCCAGACTGTTCTGACAAAGCACGGATCACTCTTGACAATAAGCATCTGCCATGTTTCTCTCTATCTCTCTCTCTCTTTCTCTCTGTTTGTCTTTGCCTCTCTTCTTGTATCTCTTCCAAACTCTCCCTTTTTCCGTCTCTCCCTTCCTGCCACTCTCTCTATATTTAGGCCCCTTCTCTCACTCTGTCTGTCTGTCTCTCCGTCAGTGTAAACAATACTCTAGCAGTTATTAATTGAATGATGGTGTGTACACTAGCAGGCGCTGTGTGAATGGGACAGTGTGTGTACTCGACGTGAGTGTGTGTGTGTACTCGACGTGAGTGTGTGTGTGTGAGTCGGATCAGTTCCCTCTGTAACGGAGGTGCAGCCTGTTGCTCGGTGTGTGTTTATAATATTTGGACCCTGAGTGACAGTTTGTTCTTTTTCTCGTCCCTGTTTTTTTTTTGTGTCCTTCCTTCTCTTTCGTGTGTGAAAGCCACATCAAAACCGTCACACTCAGCTCAGTGCGCTCTCTGTTCTCCACATCAAACGCTTCTCCTGTCTCACCTTCTCTGAACCGAGCAGCGGGTATTCATCAGTAAACACAGCGCCGGACACGATTTTGAGTTTCTGACAAGAGTCGGCTGCTATAGCTGTGGTGTGAAGGAAATGGAGAAGGAAAGAGATGGTTGTGACTCAATTTGTTGACTATTCTCGACTGTTCACTCTGAAAAATACTGGCAAATGTATAGGAAAAAACATCCAAGTAATGCAGTTGAGTTGTTAACTAACAAAAACAGCAAGGAGTCCGATCAACGATTTGTTAACCAGAGGAGGAGGGGCTTATAGCAAATAATGGACAAAACCAACATGTTTAGCGAAGCAAACTCCGTCTCACGTCTGTAGCAGTTAATACACCATAGTTGTGAGTAAAGCACTGAACGAATTTTTAATACCAGTCGCTAGCATTTTGAATTGCTGCTTTGCTAAGCATCTAAATTAGCGGCCTGCTGCTATGACAGGTTACTAGCACTGATATCAGCTAGTTCTATGGCGCCATCTTGTGCTATAAGCTACACTATATTTCCTAACATGTCTGCTTTGAGGATAGTTCGTGGGCAAGATCGCTAACGTCTTGCACGGCTATGACCCCTTTAGCATTCAATCCAGTGATCTCTCTCTCTTTGTTTTAGCTCATAAAATATCTGCTGGCCCCCATTACTTACTTTGAGTGTATGTTTACACTGAGTATCTATCTATCCATCTCTCTCTCTCTCTCTCTCGCTCTCTCTCTCTCTGTCTGAGGTGTATTTAGGTCAGGCATGAAATGATCAAAAAGTGCCTGTGGTGAGACTGGATACTTTACACACACACACACACACACACACACACACACACACACTCACCCTCCTCCTGGTGTTGAGTACAGTTGGACATATTCTCGTGTCCTTAAAAGACCCTAAGAGTCGAAACTGTGCTGGATTTCCCCTACACACCCTGGTAATACAAACACACACTATCAGAGCAGTGAAGGAAGTGTGCTTTAGTACATTTAGGACAAAACCAGAAAGTCACTGGATCAAATTCACTCTTAGAAAGTTTAGCTGTAGGGTGTGTATTTTAATAGACAGACCCTTTTCTTCTTCTAACAATAATAATAAAAAGAAGAAGAAGAGGAAAAATAAGGAGTATAAGAGCTGCTTCGCTTAGAATTCAAGCTGCACACTTTAGTCCCACACATGACTCTGGCTGTATTTCTGTGTTTCAGGTGCAGTATACGGACAGACAGACGGACACAGAGTTTGTGACATATCTCACTCTCTCACCCGTTCAGATGACGTTCCACGGCATTGGGAGCTCCATACAGGCCAGCCATGACCAGGTACCTGTTTATATACTACTGCTATATCAGAGTCACTTCATCTCAGAGTATCTGTCACTACACCAGAGTCACTTCATCTCAGAGTATCTGTCACTACACCAGAGTCACTTCATCTCAGAGTATCTGTCACTACACAAGAGTCACTTCATCTCAGAGTATCTGTCACTACACAAGAGTCACTTCATCTCAGAGTATCTGTCACTACACCAGAGTCACTTCATCTCAGAGTATCTGTCACTACACCAGAGTCACTTCATCTCACTGTATCTGTCACTACACCAGAGTCACTTCATCTCAGAGTATCTGTCACTACACCAGAGTCACTTCATCTCAGAGTATCTGTCACTACACAAGAGTCACTTCATCTCAGAGTATCTGTCACTACACAAGAGTCACTTCATCTCAGAGTATCTGTCACTACACCAGAGTCACTTCATCTCAGAGTATCTGTCACTACACCAGTCACTTCATCTCAGAGTATCTGTCATTACACAAGAGTCACTTCATCTCACTGTATCTGTCACTACACTAGAGTCACTTCATCTCAGAGTATCTGTCACTACACTAGAGTCACTTCATCTCAGAGTATCTGTCACTACACAAGAGTCACTTCATCTCAGGGTATCTGTCACTACACCAGAGTCACTTCATCTCAGAGTATCTGTCACTACACCAGAGTCACTTCATCTCAGAGTATCTGTCACTACACAAGAGTCACTTCATCTCACTGTATCTGTCACTACACCAGAGTCACTTCATCTCACTGTATCTGTCACTACACCAGAGTCACTTCATCTCAGAGTATCTGTCACTACACCAGAGTCACTTCATCTCAGAGTATCTGTCACTACACAAGAGTCACTTCATCTCAGAGTATCTGTCACTACACAAGAGTCACTTCATCTCAGAGTATCTGTCACTACACCAGAGTCACTTCATCTCAGAGTATCTGTCACTACACCAGAGTCACTTCATCTCAGAGTATCTGTCACTACACCAGAGTCACTTCATCTCACTGTATCTGTCACTACACCAGAGTCACTTCATCTCAGAGTATCTGTCACTACACCAGAGTCACTTCATCTCAGAGTATCTGTCACTACACAAGAGTCACTTCATCTCACTGTATCTGTCACTACACTAGAGTCACTTCATCTCAGAGTATCTGTCACTACACAAGAGTCACTTAATCTCAGAGTATCTGTCACTACACCAGAGTCACTTCATCTCACTGTATCTGTCACTACACTAGAGTCACTTCATCTCAGAGTATCTGTCACTACAAAAGTCACTTCATCTCAGAGTATCTGTCACTACACAAGTCACTTCATCTCAGAGTATCTGTCACTACACAAGTCACTTCATCTCAGAGTATCTGTCACTACACAAGTCACTTCATCTCAGAGTATCTGTCACTACAAAAGTCACTTCATCTCAGAGTATCTGTCACTACACAAGTCACTTCATCTCAGAGTATCTGTCACTACACAAGTCACTTCATCTCAGAGTATCTGTCACTACACCAGAGTCACTTCATCTCAGAGTATCTGTCACTACACCAGAGTCACTTAATCTCAGAGTATCTGTCACTACACCAGAGTCACTTCATCCCAGAGTATCTGTCAGTACTCCAGAGTCACATCATCCCAGATTATCTATTACTATACAGTGATACCTCGAGAAACGAGTGCTTTGACATATGAATTTTTTGAGATATGAGCATCCGAGCCGCCGCCGCCGAAACAAAGATCCCCAACAACCACGTGTGCTCTGTTTCCCCCGCCTCAGCTTTCTGCGTCTCACTCGGTTAAAGCCGCCTTTCCACTGCACACGACAAACGACGGCCGATAAACCGGAAGTCATTCATTTCCTATGGAGAGTCGCAAAGGCGCTGTGTGAGGTGCCGACCATCTGTGGATCCGTAATTTTCGGATCCGTTTTAAGCGTTGGATCCATTAAAAAATTTGAACTTGTGCGACTACACCGCATCTGATATGCCGACCGGACAGGTTTTTACTAAAACGACCGGCAGATGTTAGTGAAGAAAGAGTGACAAAAAAGGCAAAAACAAGTAAAGAGAAAAGCGATGAAGAAAAATAAGCAAAATTAATGTAAAGAAAACAGAAATTGTAGCAATTAAGTTCAGTTAAGTTAAGAGAATTTCAGTTAAGTTCATTAATTTTAGTGAAGTTTAGTTAAGATCCATTTAAGTGTAAAGTAGCATTAAGAGTGCGAGTAAGTGAACGAAAGTGAAAGTGTAACTCCTCCTAACTCCTCCGCCTGTTTACTCCTCCCTCAACACTTCCGTGCGCATCTTCCGTAAAGTAAAACCAGTTTATTTTTTTAACATTCTCTTTTATTACTGTATGTTTTTATACAACATTTGTCATTTATAAATACAGGTACTGTACATTTTTCATATTCAAAACATAAACAAAACAACTGGAGTGGAATTTTGCGAGCTGGAACGGATTAATGGGATTTCAATTAATTTAAATGGGGGAAAATGCTTTGAGATACGAGCAATTTGAGATACGAGCAAGGTCACGGAACGAATTAAACTCGTGTCTCGAGGTATTACTGTATTAGATTTGGTTCTTCAATTGTATCTATCACTATATGAGAGTCACTTATCCCTATGTATTTGTCACTAAACAAGTCAGTTATCCCAGTGGATCCAAGTGGATCCATCACTTTATCATATTCAGTTGTCCCAGTGTATCTATCACACTATCATATTTATTTATCCCAGTGTATCTATCACTGTATCAGGTTTAGTGATAGATACACTGGAATAAATAAATATGATAGTATTTAGTTATCCCAGGGTATCTATCACTGTATCAGGTCCAGGTATTCCAGTGTATCTATCACTGTATCAGGTCCAGTTATCCCAGTGTATCAATCACTGTATCAGGTCCAGTTATCCCAGTGTATCTATCACTGTATCAGGTCCAGTTATCCCAGTGTATCTATCACTGTATCAGGTCCAGTTATCCCAGTGTATCTATCACTGTATCAGGTCCAGGTATTCCAGTGTATCTATCACTGTATCAGGTCCAGTTATCCCAGTGTATCTATCACTGTATCAGGTCCAGGTATTCCAGTGTATCTATCACTGTATCAGGTCCAGTTATCCCAGTGTATCTATCACTGTATTAGGTCCAGTATCAGTATCAGGTCCAGTGTATCTATCACTGTATCAGGTCCAGTTATCCCAGTGTATCTAACACTCTATCAGGTCCAGTTATCCCAGTGTATCTATCACTCTATCAGATTCAGTAATCTGTTTGTCTAGCGCTCTATCTGATTAAGTTATCCCAGTGTATGCATCACTGTCTGATTAATTTATTACAGTATATCTATCATTCTCACCAGTTCATTGCTAGCCAACCAAAATATTTTTATATCATCTGATTAGTTTCTCTTTAATGCCATATAAAACAGCTTGAGCTACAGTACACTAGTAGACATTAAGTGAACACAGTGAAAGAGAATGTGTAACAGCCAGCTGAACTAAAACATAGTTTGAGTTCATAAACGTGTGTTTTATTGTGGTGTTTGTTTAGATGGTTGTCACAGTGATGTTGGGATTAAATTTGTCCATATCCGTGGTCTCTGTAAGCCTCAGCATTTGATCACAACACTGACTCGGAGCTAGTGATTGGGACCACATTCCCATTGTTCTTAGAACTGGACAATAGCACAAAGTGTTACCATGACAACAATCACAGTGGATCTTGTGTAATTGACTAAGCTCATGAACAAACATGCGTGCTGGGATTGGTTGTGTTTATGCTGGGCCTTTAGCTGCTTTTTCACCGAGACCCTATCTCGTTCACTGGAACTAACAAACAAAGAAGCCATGCATCCTTTACTGGGACTGTCAAATAAAGAGGCCACACCTCCTATTCTTGGATTGACAAAGAGGCCACGCCTCCTTCAATGGGCCTGACAGAGGCCACACCTCCTTTACTGGGACTGACAGGCACAAATGTCACACCTCCTTTTATTTGTCCCTGCTTTTAATTTTCAAAGCAGTTACAGTAGAAATGTCACTCCAGTTTGTGTGTGTGTGTGTGTGTCTTTGTGTTAACTTGTTCATGCAGAAAATGTGACGCTTACGTTACCTAATCTAAACACGGGCTGCCCTTTTGTTCTGCCCTTCAAACCTTCCTCTCTGATGAAGTGCACATTCTGCAGAGGGAGCATTCACAGCCACCGGAGTCAAATTAATGCAATTTAGGACACAGCCTTGTTTTTACCAAGAGCAGCAGTGCATGAGTGCCTGTTAGAGAGGGTTTATTTTCTTCCTCCAGTCTCCAACATAATGGACAGATGTTATAATTATAATAATTCTGGCAAATGTAATATATTTCATGTACACACCTATACACTCATCGGAATATAACACTTATATTTATATTCATTTGGAATCTCTGTACAGTGTAGAAACAAACAAAAAATAAATTAAAGAGCTAAATTCCAGATTTCCACCAAGCTATTGTTTGTCAATCGGATATAAAAAGATCTTATTTTGTACTATTTATGTTCTAAATATATACTGCGTTCATAGTATTTATGTTAAAATCAGGATACTGAATTAGAAATATTTCAACAATGAACAACTAGAGATCTAGAAATCTAGAGCACAATGGCCGGAAGTCATTTAGCATGTAGTTAGATAAGGAAGTGAAGACTGACCAGTGTAGGCGTCTCAAACTGAAATGATCTGACTCCTGTACGCGATAGTGTGTGTGTGTGTGTGTATGCTGCAGGCACTCTGATAGTCCATCTTATCTGTTTAATTAGATGTATTAATGCATTGAAGGCCTGCGTGATAAACATTTCCTGGATTTTACAGATATGCTGCAGTTTCAGACCCAGTGGATCGCCATTTCAAAACAAATGAGCCACTAAGCATTTTAAGACAATAATGAGCGGATTATGCCTAAAATTTACAGCAGCGATCGGAGTGACCGCTGCAGCCGACTGCATGCCACATAATCCGTGTCAGGATACACGTAGAAGAACATACACACTTGGACAAAATTCTTGGTAGCCTTCGGTCAATGAAAGAAAAACTCACAATGGTCACAGAAAAAACTTTAATCTGACAAAAGTACTAATAAATAAAAAATTCTATGAATGTTAACCAATGAAAGTCAGACATTGCTTTTCAACCATGCTTCAACGGAATTATTTAAAAAAATAAACTCATGGAACAGGCCTAGACAAAAATGATGGTACCCCTAAGTTAATATTTTATTGCACAACCTTTTGAGGCAATCACTGCAATCAGACTATTCCTGTAACTGTCAATGAGACTTCTGCACCTCTCAGCAGGTATTTTGGCCCACTCCTCATGAGCAAACTGCTCCAGTTGTTTCTGGTTTGAAGGGTGTCTTTTCCAGACAGCATGTTTCAGCTACTTCCAAAGATGCTCAATAGGATTGAGGTCAGGGCTCATAGAAGGCCACTTTAGAATAGTCCAATGTTTTCCTCTTAGCCATTCTTGGGTGTTTTTAGCTGTGTGTTTTGGGTCATTGTCCTGTTGCAAGACCCATGACCTGCGACTGAGACCAAGCTTTCTGACACTGGCCAGCTACAGTTCTCTCTAGAATCCCTTGATAGTCTTCAGATTTCATTGTACCCTGCACAGATTCAAGACACCCTGTGCCAGATCCAGCAAAGCAGCCCCAGAACATAACAGAGCCTCCTCCAGCTTTGTGGAGCTTTGTGGCTTGTCAACATGTTGTTTGGCATATTCCAGTCTAGCTTTTTTATGATTTGTTTTCAACAGTGGTGTCCTCCTTGGTCGTCTCCCGTGTAGTCCACTTTGGCTCAAACAACGATGGATGGTGTGATCTGACACTGATGTTCCTTGAGCATGAAGTTCACCTTGGATCTCTTTAGAAGTCTTTCTGGGCTCTTTTGTTACCATTCGGATTATCCGTCTCTTTGATTTGTCATCAATTTTCCTCCTGTGGCAACGTCCAGGGAGGTTGGCTACAGTCCCATGGATCTTAAATTTCTGAATAATATGTGCAACTGTAGTCACAGGAACATCTAGCTGCTTGGAGATGGTCTTATAGCCTTTACCTTTATCATGCTTGTCTATAATTTTCTTTCTAATCTCCTGAGACAACTCTTTCCTTCGCTTCCTCTGGTCCATGATGAGTGGTACACACCATGTCACCAGACAATACAGTGACTACCTGGAGCCCTATATATAGGCCCACTGACTGATTACAAGATTGTAGACATTAGTGATGCTAATTAGTGGACACACCTTGAATTAACATGTCCCTTTGGTCACATTATTTTCAGTATTTTCTAGGGGTACCATCATTTTTGTCTAGGCCTGTTCCATGAGTTTATTTTTTTAAATAATTCCGTTGAAGCATGGTTGAAAAGCTATGTCTGACTTTCATTGGTTAACATTCATAGAATTTTTTATTTATAGTACTTTTGTCAGATTAAAGTTTTTCCTGTGACCATTGTGAGTTTTTCTTTCATTGACCGAAGGGTACCAACAATTTTGTCCACATGTGTACTGTGTACTTGTTGATATGATGAAGTTTTTTGTACGGAGATTTTTTAGCCTTTTGGTTTCTCAGTAACAAGCTGTTTGTCTTATTAACCTCCAGAGAGAAAGAAAAGAGGGTGGTGAGGAAATAACCGTTCATACTTTGCTTGTAGTGGAAAAATAAGCATGTCACTCAAGTTATTTTTACTGTTACTGGGAAATATATCAAAATATCCATCTACTGTAATAACAGAATGAACGTCCCATTGTGTAGAATAAAATATAGTAAAAAAAAAGAATATAGAAATATATACCTGCTCTGTAATGCTTCAGATGAAAAGAAAACCAATACTATCAAAGATATATAAAAAAAAAAAAAATACTCTGTTCATTTCACTTTCTGTCTATTCAGTTTTCCAGCCAAGAGCTCCATCCTAATTTGTGTGGTCAGTATTGTAACACACCTGCTGTATAGGGCATGCTGGGAAATCCCCACACTCATTTAGTTTTACTTTCCTCTTTGACTCAGCTCCAGTTTTTTACCGTCTCTGTTTATCAGCATGTGAAAGCATTTCTAAACATATCCAATCAGACGTCCTTCACTATTCCCGGCTGCCACGAAATCCCAGAATTATCAGTATTACATTCCTCCTGCTGGCAAGTTTCACTTTCATGATGATGAGGTTTTCACGAAATCAACCTGGTGTGTTGTGACCAGGAATTTCCATATGATTGTTGTTAAACCACTGGGGTCCTAGTAAGTATCTAGTACTTAGTAGGAAACAGACTAGTAATTATTCATTATTAGTAATTGAAAATAGCACATTTTACCTTACATGATGACAGCTGTAAACAGTCTGAAAACTATAAACAGTATAAAAAGTAAACAGTTATTAAACAGGTTAAGATAAACATCTCATTTACATTACAGCTGAAGAGCTAACTGTCAGTTCCAGGAATCTTATCTAGAAATCCAGATAAGGAATCTTATCTAGAAATCCTTCTAAACAATCAGATTCGTGAATTCAACAGCTTTGAAGTTTAAGACTTATGAAAGGTTGTCTCTCGACGAACGACATTGAGCTTATTTTATTGAAGGAACGCTTAGCACCTGAGCCACTCTGCAGAAAGGAGAAAGAGAAAATGTAGACTTGGGGGAATTTCCACTCCAGGAATTTATTGTATTTCCTAAGAATTAAACAAATAGTTTTGTTTTTTTTCTGCTTCCAGGGTAAAGCTTATCGTAACTATTAACCAAACATAAGCTTTGATAGTATGATCATCTTACCAACTGAAAAACCCAGCATATTTCTGTGAAAAGTGGTATGACACAGTGGCACCAGGTTTTTGTTTTAACCCAAGTGTCAAATGCATAGCATCCTGATGCTGCCAGCAAAATAGCACATGGTACACTGTCTGCATAATGAGTAGCTCTGTGTTGTTGTGGTTCTTCTACTACTGCTACTACTACAACTGAGTGCTACATCTGCTATTACTACAACTACTAGCATTACTGCTACAAATATTACTACAACCACTTCTACTAATACTAGTGCTACTGCTTTTTCTACTTCTACTTCTATACCTACTACTTATACTAGTTGTACTGCTACTCCTCCTACTACAAATACTACTAGTAGTAAATACTACCATTTTCATTATTGCTACTAGTAATACTACTGAATATTATTAAGAGCTGTAGAACTTTTTAGTTAGTTTGTTTTTATGGTAATTGTTTTCTAAATGTTGAGTATGTGATTTCTGTGTGTGTGTGTGTGTGTTTACAAATAAATTGTGTAATTATTTTCTTGTATGCAGTCACCCTCTACAACTTCTAGAACAGCCTGACCCGCCCAAACACATCCCCCCCACCCACCGCCGCCACACACACACACACACACACACACACACACACACACACACACACACACACACACACACACACACACACACAAACCGCTTCTGAAACCGAATCCCTGTGAATCTCTGCCCTTGGCCACGTGTGAGAGAATCACACCTTCCGTTGCAGCGTGGTGAATAAACAAAGAGTCTTCTCTCGCACACTCATCCCTCCATCATCCACTTCATTTATTAAGACGGAATGAGCCATCAGCAGACGAGTGAGATGGAGACACAGATAGAGAGACAGAAAGTGAGAATGACTGAGGCCTTTGCTGACAATGTAAACATGAACTTGCAGACGAAGAGGAGTGCGATGAAAGCTGAAGAGCTTCAGAGAGCCTGATAACGGACAACATTAGCAGCACCACCTAGTGCAGGGCAACCAAGGGTTAACACGCACTTAACACTTTGGATCTGTTTCTGTTTTTTAGTGGAGAGGTAAGTGGGTGATTGTAATTGCACACCAGAGGGAGTTTAGTGTTGATGATTAATGATGAAAAGCTCTTTACCCGAACCTCTTGTATGTCGGATATTGAATACAGAGTTTAGTACAGAGTTTTAAGTGCACTATCACACATTGAAGCCCACAAGAACGCTCAGAGAAAGGTTGGGCTTTGTCCCAAACACCTAGCGTATGCTAGAAGTGTTGTCACTTGGATTCATTCTAACAAGTCATGCTCAGCGGGAACACTTAAGAAACATGTGGTTTGTGACAGCAGTAAGGAATACTGCATCACTTACAGCATTCACAAAGAGAAACACTTTGTGCTATCTGAGCCTTCTGACTTGTCAGACAATTAGTGGTTAGCAAGATAGCTCGGATTTCTGTACTTAAAATCATAGCGAGATAAATAGTTAGATAGAAATAATAGATAGGAACTAAAAGGAAAAAACAAGACAATGATGCAATTTCTATAACAACTAAAAAGAATAGAAATAAAAATAGACAATGGAGTTCAGATGGAATGAAATAAAAAATGACTAGATGAATGAATGAATGGACAAGAGGAAGTAAACGAAAGAAAGAACGAAAAAAAGAAAGAAAAACATGTATAGAAGAAAGAAGGAAAATGAAAGACATTGAGTAAAAACATAATGAAAAATAAATAATGAAATCAATTAAGTTTAACAACCTAAAATAAGTAAAGAAAGAAATAAAAAATGTAATTTAATTTAAAAAAAAAACATACATACATATACATACAGACTAAAAAGGAAATTAATTTATTAAAAAAATTAGAAAAGAAAAAAAAAACACAGCACACCTCTCTGTGAAACAATCCAGAAAGCCTGGGAATGAAGTGACTCTGTACATGAAGAGTTTTGGACTTTTCACAGAAAAGGGTAAAAAGGTGTGCGGAATGACAGTTTAGGGACATTGTGCTGATTAATGTGCTGCCTGAGGATTAAATGTCATACGCAGCACACTTTCTCTTCAGATTTGCACCACAAGCAGTCTCACTCTGATGTGGTTTCATCCCGTCTACTGTGACTCGGCTTCACAAAGCCTTCAGACTTGCGCTGAATTCTGGGTATTAAAAAGTAAACAGCTTCTATTTAAAACATTTATGCAGCTCTGGATCCAAGGTTGTCCTACGTTAGCGACTCCCCCCCCCTCCCCCCAAACACACACACACACACACACACACACACACATACACAAATACATGACTGCAGGGTAAAATGGTGCGGCTAAACCTGACGCGAGGCTTTTATTTTTAACCAACATAAGTTCACAGACGTTGACAGGTAAACACTGCTTAATGTACACTCTAACTTTTAAGTTTCTGTGTATCATCTGGCAGGTGTGTGTGGGTGTGGGTGTGTGTGTGGGGGTGGATGATAAAGACGTTAAGCTCTGCTCAGTTAGGTGTTAAATTTATTAACACTATGCTAACAGGAGTCAGTGTTTAGCCAACAGTCATTGATTAGTGATGTTATAAGAGCGTGTGAATTCACACACACACACACACACACACACACACTGCTGAGTGTGTGATGATTAATGGCTTCTGCCACTCACTACCCTTGAAATGGAGATTTGGTCAAAGTAGATACATTTAAATTTAAATTGAAAAGTATGTAACGCGATCTCACCTTCAAACCTTCAAAAGTTTTTCAGCTTTTGTCTTGTTTTCTCTCATGAACCTCATACTAACTTTGTCAAACTGATTAGAATTGCAGACTCATTACTTTCTCTATTTATGATATTGCCTCGTTAACTGCTAATCAGTCACTTAGCTAGTACACTATATAGCATAAAGTAATGTCTTTGCTAGCTAGTAACAAAATGTACTTTTAAAAAAAGATGTCGCTATAATAATGTGCCAATGTTTGATTCAAGTCTCCATTGAATCTGGACTTGGATTTAATTCTATTTATTTTTTGTTCTCTAAAAGATGCCTTTAAATTTTGGCACACTCACATGTTTACAAATACTTCTAAACCTTTCTAGTCTAAACCAGGCCTTAAACAACCTCATTAGAATCTTTCATAGCTATTATTTTTGTTCACATCCTAAACCGCATGTTCTTTTGTTTACTTGTATATTGGCCTGGTTTAGACTGGTATATCTACTATTTTATCGGTAGCGGAAAACGTTTTTAAACATTTCTCAAGCATTGGAGACCCAGCCATACAGGCTTTCCTCTAGGTTCTAGCGTCTACATTAGTGGCAATGCAGGTTATACGCGGCACTTTTATTTGATACTTGACACGTGTTCAGTGGTGAAGTGCCTTTCAGCATTTAGCAACCAACAACAAAACCTTGTCAGCATGTAATTACGGTCACACACACAAACATATGAGTGAGAGGATAGTAAGTGTTATTGTTCATTGACTCTAAACCTTATGCTGATTTATTCACTTTACACTTAATTTGATTTCTTTTTCGGAAAAAAAAACACACACACACATGCACAAACACACTCATACACATACACACACACACAAAACCGCATTCAGGGTATCTCGCTTTTTGAGATGAGTCCGGCAACCTGAGAATGTCTCCCTCTCTGTGTCTCTGTCTCTCTGTTAATGTAATTTCATGCATCAGGAAGCAGACATCATAAAACGGGGTTAACACCGGGTACAGACAAGGTGTCACACACTCCTGTGGTTAAAACAAACAGCCCCTTTGTGTGTGTGTGAGGTGTGTGTGTGTGTGTGTGTGTGTGTGTGTGTGTGTCTGTAAATGATCGTTCTTTATATAAATCAGGTCTCTGTTAATGTGTCCATACTCTACTAAAGTTCCCACAAAACCAGTGTGTGATCTGTGTTCTTATAATGTTTACATTTCCATGTGTGTGTATATCTGCGTGTGTTTCTGAGTGTAAACAGTGACCATGTACTTTATAAAACAGGTCTTTATTATAATATGTCTATGTTTTACTAAAGTTCCCACAAAGCCAGTGTGTGATTAGTGTCCCTGTAATGTCCTATTTCCATGGATGTGTGTAAATTATAACTTACTATTCAAATACTTAGTCTTGTCTGAATAACTAATAGCACAGTATCGCTTATTTAGAACCTGGACGTAAGAAGCGATCCGGAGTATTCTTACATGCACCATTTCATCCTTTCATTCTGCAGTAAAACTAGACTTTATTTTTATTTAGTTCTATACATTTTCTGTTCCCTAGTGGACATGTTCACACTATGGCCCACTCACATGCTGATGATTACATAGGTGCAGAGGACTAAACCAGGCCTAACACACCATCCTTAGAATGATTTTTTTAAAGTATGGTGAAATTACACAACTACAAGTCGTGATGTTTAATGGCAATGGAAAAATATTTGGAATTAAAAAATTATTAGAACTGCTGTCACGGTATTGTGTGTTGGTCAGTGTGTGCATGAGAAGTGGATGAAATGTGGAGTACAGACAAACTGATGGACGGTGAGCAGAGGGGTGATTTATATCAGCGAGTGTGTGAGGGAATGTTTGGAGAAGCGCAGAAGGCCGTTAACACCCTGACCTCTGATACGGCGAGCAAACGCAGGAATTCTGAAGTGAAGAAAAAAGAGATGAGATGAGTCGCATACACCAACACCGCGATCTGTTCTTTTCGTTTAGGGGCAGCTGTGCAGCCCTACTCCCATCTCTCACTTCCCCCTGAGCCCACTGCCTAACCCCATCTACCCCCCCTGCCCTGCTCCTCGGCTTTACAGCTTTCCACTAGTTCTAATTAACACCATCTTAATCGCGTGTTAAATCCCGTCGCCTGGTGTTTACTGTCTGTTTGCCGTGTAGTAAAGTGTGAGGGAGCTCATAAAACCGAGTGTGTTAATGTGCATTTAAAATGGTGTGTGTGTGTGTGTGTGTGTGTGTGTGTGTGTGTGTGTTAAGCCCTGTAGACTAAGCATTAGCTTCTGTATAATGTTTAGATGGCAGATACTTGTATACTGATGTATCTGAACCAGAGTTGTTTAAAAAAAAAAAAAAGAAAAGAAAATAGCTTGCTTGAACTAAAATTTATGTTTTAAAGTCCTAGCTGTGTTGAAGCCGCTGCTGCAGTGTCCTTTAGCTCATCGGTATACTGACAATTTGATCTGATTTGTAGCTTTCTGGCATGTCATTTAAGAAGGGATTAAAGCAAGAGAAATGATTGCATTGTGATTTGGAAACTTTAAATGATCTTAAGTAGGGAAAATTTGTAAAAATGCGGTAGATTTGTCATTTCAATCTATACTAAAAACGAACGGTAAACAAATCTTTAAAACATCACTGACTACTACTTGTTATTGTCAAACACAAATGACAATAAATCTGAAAACTCCAAAACTCCCACCTTATTCTGAGACCTTGATTATGCACCCTAAATATCATGAGACCTTCTTGGCATTAATTGTTGTCATTAAAACGTGATGGTATTTAATAAGTATTAGTATAATATCTGAGAGTCAGAACACTGAGGTAAACACTGCCACTGATTTCATCATTGCTCTGAGGAGTAAACCAGCAGAGTTTCTCCCTGTGCTTCAGGGGTTTCCTCCTGGTTCTCAGCTTACCTCAGTCAGACTGAAGACATGTCTTGTAAGCTGATTGGATAAATTGTCTGTAGCGAGCAATTGTGCAAATGAGTTGGCACCCTGTCCAGGATGGAGATAGACTACAGGGTCCATGCGACCCTGTGTAGGACAAGTGCTACAGAAAACGGATGGACTTCGGAAGAGCGAAGTCGGAGTTGGGAACGTTTGTACTCTCTCTAGCCTCTTTCCAGAATACAGCAAAAGGATGGATAGAAAATGTTGACAGTGCAGAAAATAAGGATTAAACTATTTGTTCTTGTTGCCTTGGAAATCTGAGCATGTTATTAGCACTTCCTGTTAGAGGTGTATGGAGTGAAAAACAGTGTATGACTGCACATTTGGGTTCAGTTACCCTGATCAGTTACCTGTGGGACAACACATACATCCTTCAAGGGTGTAAAGTGACCTGTGGGCACTCAGAGTGTCATCATTTATGCTCGTTTAAGTGTCTCTATCTGTCTCGCTGTGTCGTTCTGTCTTCCACAGTAAGCCAACGCCACACGGAGCATCTGTTAAATAATCCAAATTCCAGATTTTTTTACCTTTTGATGGAATTTAAGGTCACAAAAAATTATTCCCAACGGAAAGAAGAACACACTGTTAAGGAAGTCATAAATTACACAGGCAGACACACACACGTCCGCATACACAGAAGAACAGTATGGTTCATTTACAGAGAAGACGACACAGAGGGAGCGGATAAGATCACTACTGGCTCACTAAGAAAAATCACTAAGTGTCTTTTTTTGACATCTCAGTAAGTTACCAGTTTTATAAAGCCTGCAACAGACTGTTACATGTGTCTGTGTGTTTGTGTGTGTGTGTTTTTGATTGGACAATCATCTCTATCTATCTATCTATCTATCTATCTATCTATCTATCTTTGAGGTCTTTCTTTTTTCATTCATTCATTCTTTCTCTCTCTCTCTCACGCTCTCTCTCTCTCTCCCCCCTTTCTCCCTCCCTCCCTCCCTCCCTTTGTCACTATGGTGGGGAATCAGGTTAGTTCATTTCGGAACCTCTCCAGTGAGCTACTCCAGCTTGAATGTACGGCTTATAATTAATGATGTGAATGTGATATATGAGTGTGTCAGATTGAAAGATTTGCATATTCAATTTAATACTGGATAAATGTCATGAGGATTCCCCTCTGCCCTGAAGCATCACACAGGTACACATACACACAGGTACACACACACACCCACAGTCACATGCTGTCATACATAAAGCACACATTGTGTGAGTTTGAATAAAACACACAGGCTGAGAAGAGGAAAGGTCTGACCCTCAGATAAACACTGTACGCATGCAAATCGCACCTGTGTTATCATGCTTAGTGGGCGGGACTTTCACCTGGCGGCCACGTGGAGGAGCAGCGTGGGCGTGTAATCACTGTAATCACTTCCTGTATTTGCATGAGTAATGAACTGAGACACGACGGGACTCTATCAAGAAATCAGTTGGGGGCTGAAATCAGAGCATGCTTATTAATGGTTTTATTCAACGTGCAGGAGCCTGACACTCTAACACACAAAAATACACACACACAAACACACACAGTGAGCTGCTTTTCCATTAAAGCTCTACAGTTCTTACTGTTTTTATTCACTGTTGTATGTAAAAGCAGTAGAACATGAATCGATGGATAAAACCTGGTTTTATTCTTCCACTGGAAACACTCCGGAGGCTTCGGCACGTGGTATGTTTTGTAAAGTTGTTCAAGTCATGTCTGTAAAAGATGCGAAGGTGTTTACGAGTTGAACGCACATTAACACCACCACAAAGTCGGAAATAGGACATTTTTTTTTGAGGTCCCTGTTTTGGAGTTGGGAGCATGTCAGTAAGAAAACATGGTGGAATCAAGAGACATGATGTCTGTAGCTGATGGTAAACTTGTTGAAATGTAATGTTTACTCCACTCCAAAGCTGATTATGAAGCAGTCATGTTTTATTTTCCAAGTGTTTGGAAAATATCAGCTGTGAAAACAAAGCAAGTAAACAAATTTGTTCTTTCGGCCTGATATAAAATAAGCAACATTCTGCTTTTAAATCTATTGAATATAAATCAAGTTCAGTTTTTCTAGCAGACAAGGAGAATGTGTAAATGTGGACTTTATCTGGATTCGAGTGGACTCGAGTGTAGCCATGGTGTACAGAACAATATCTGTTGTAAGATATCTAATAAAGTTTGGGGAAGTTGTGGCCTAATGGTTAGAAAGTCTGATCCTAACCCTAAGGTTGTGGGTTCGAGTCTTGGTCCGTCCACGACTGAGGTGCCCTTGAGCAAGGCACCGAACCCCCCCACCTGGCTTCCCACTGCTCCGGGTGTGTGTTCACGGTGTGTGTGTGTTCACTGCTGTGTGTGTGCACTTTGGATGGGTTAAACGCAGAGAACAAATTCTGAGTTTTGGTCACCATACTTAGCCGTATGTCACGTCACTTTTTTGAAAAAGGGATAGGCGGAGGATAGAGAGGATAACACACTTTTTAGGTGATGATCATGTGGTATACTGAGATTCTGCAAATCAGAAATGTGTGCACACCACAGTGGACATGTGCAATTCGAATATCACTACCAAACTTTAGTTGTTAGTTAAATCGGAACTCTTAGCGAGATGGAATTTCTACAGAGACCTGGCAACCCATTTTCTTCTTAAACACATGTATCATAGTATAGTGTTGGGTTTTAGCAAATCTGTTCATTTAATAGCAATTTGCAATAGCTGGAAATATCGTTCGTTTAGAATCAAGCAGCTTCTAGTCAGTAAAAGATATTTTTTTGTCCAAGTAACACAGACAAGTGCTCCATTGTTTTGCTTTTCTAGCCCTACAGATTCTACAGGTTTTTGATCTGATGAATGAACACAGGAAATGAAATGAGGTAATGACACAGTGTTGTTTCTCTACACAAAGAGATGATGTTTGGACCTTTCCTCACACCTGTGTTGACTAAATGGAGGAGAAAGAGAAGTGTGTGAGCGAGCTGGACCCGAAATTCCACGACTCCCTCCTATCGGCTCCTTTCCTCGCTCCCGCCCTCCCTCCGCCAGTGTGATTTCACAGCTCGTTGAGCCGAGCGCTCTGGAATGTCCTGTCTCTGATGAGCGGCTCGTTTGAAGCCGAGCTCGTGCGCTGCAGCTGCACCGACCCTCAAAGACATAAAGTTCACTTCCAGTGCGTGCATCTCTTACCCACTTTCAGCTAAACGCTGTGGATTTACGACTCTGTCCAAAATACTCAAATCCAGGATGCATTAGTGTTGTTTTTTTTGTTTCTTTTTTAACTAGAATGTCAACAGCTTTAAGGCTCTTAAGGCTCAATCACTTGCATTTATGTCCAGTTAGTCTACCTGCTAGAATAACAGATGGGTTAGGGCCCTGTCCCAAATTCATGTTCATACTTACTGAGTTCTTTTTAGAATGTCATTTTAAGGCTCTGTCTTAAAATTTAAATCATCTGTAGTTCATTTTCGTACCAGAAATGTTAACAGCCATGTGTAAGGCCCTGTCCTAAATTCATGTTCAGTAATGCTACAAGAAAAGACAACATTAAGGACCTGTCCTAAATCTCTATTCTGTTTCATGTGTTCTTACAAGGAAACCAGACATGTTAGAACCGTCTTAAATTTACCTTCACTTATGCCCCTTTTCCACCAAGGCAGTTTGAGTGTTGGTTCAGAGCCAGAGCCTAATTTAAAATCAGGTTGTGACTAACAAGACAAAAGAGAACGTCGTTAGTGCCATTTTTAAATCATTTTAAATTAGGATTCGCCGCGTTTGGACGCCAATGTAGGTTCATTGTATACAGTGACGTAAGACTTGGCTCTGTGATGGCTCTCTAGCCCATGGAAAGGCAAACCGGTTCTTAGAAGGCTCGCCAGTGGAACCAACTTTGCACCAGCACTAGCTCTGATCCAGCACCCAGTTCTTTCTGGTGGAAAGGGGGCACATATGATTCGTTTTTAAGGCCCAGATCCAGATAATGAAACAAATCTAATCAGTTCCACTGTGAGTGTTTGTATCAATACAGAAAAAGCATAAAATACAGAAACATAACATTCAGCTGGCTGTGTAATGACGTAAAAGTGTTGTCTCTGACACGGAGCTAGTGATGATGGAGTAGGGACGACGTGAGCACGAGTGTCCTCCGTCAGGGTAAATAGATACAAATGTGCTGAATGAAACACAGCATGTTTTTAACTGATACAAACAGAGATGAGAATAAAATACCCAAATTTATACAGACTAAAACCATAACTCTCTGTTTTCTGATGAAGAATTTTAGATGACAGAGGGAATGGATTCAGCTTTATGTAACAGCTGTACAGGAGGACTGCGGACACTGTGACATCATCAGTTGTGTTAGGTTTCCTCAGATGCAGCCAGCGTTGTGTAATAAGAAAAACTAAGATGTGATTTTCCATTCAGCCTGTGGTTTGGACAGTATCACCGCCCAGAATCTGCTGGGAAAAGACCCGCTGCTCTGTGTGTGTGCCTGTGTATGAGTCAGAGAGAGAGAGAGAGAGAGAGAGAGAGAGACGTGTGTGTGTGTGTGTGTGTGTGTGTGTGTGTGTGTGTGTGTGTCCCCGCACCTGCAGAGTGTTTGATTGCGTTACAGCCTGTAAGTCTGTTTATAGTCGTGCCAAAGATGCTGAGTGTCACCGGTTCTTAATGGAGGACTAAATGGGCTGTGTCCTAATAACGATGAGGTGGCAAGCAAAACAAATGATGGACTTGGCGATCAAAGGGCAGCAGGGAGCCGGCACTGATTCTCTTGGATTGGGACGGAGCCTCACAGTGGTGGGAAACTCTGCTGGATCATGAGAAACACACACGCACACACACGTACACGCACACACACGTACACGCACACTGGGATTGTACTTCATCCAAAACAGCAAGTGATCAGGTCAGATATTATGAACACACACACACACACACAAACACACAGTTTGTGTCAGGATTCCTTGCTTATCCGTTTCTACTAAACAGAGAGAAATTCCCTGACATTCAAACCTTTGGCTGTATCCCAAATGCTACTTGATGGAACTGTTCCTTACTAGGATTTGCCCTACCAAGTCAACTTAAACAAGTATGTGGTTTGTGACACTGAATACACATGACTATCCTTATCACGAAGTAAAAAACTTGAACAGGTGAACATTGAGCTGTAAGTGCACTAACTAGTCACAAACTCTTTCATTCAGGACAGTGCAGTATTTATTGAACGTGAAACGTGATAAAGACAGTTGACATGAAACTTAATAAAGACAGCTAAAAGATGTTTCAGTACAGATAAACACTGTTTCCTCTCAAAGAGCTGGTGTGTATTATTATGTGATGAGAATGAAGATGACAAATAATCAGTAAACATGAGCATGAAAAGTACAACTCTAGAAGGAAAACGGTTTGTTATGATTGTAGTGTAGGGTCGTTTGTGGTAAAACTATTTATTACAATGCTAATGTTGGACTAGCACTTTTACTGTAATGCTAGTTTGTGGTTAACACTTTTACTGTAATGCTAGTTTGTGGTTAGCACTTTTGCTGTAAAGCTAGTTTGAGGTTAGCACTTTTGCTTTAAAGCTAGTTTGTGGTTAGCACTTTTGCTGTAAAGCTAGTTTGAGGTTAGCACTTTTGCTTTAAAGCTAGTTTGTGGTTAGCACTTTTGCTGTAAAGCTAGTTTGTGGTTAGCACTTTTGCTTTAAAGCTAGTTTGTGGTTAGCACTTTTGCTTTAAAGCCAGTTTGTGGTTAGCACGTTTGCTTTAAAGCTAGTTTGTGGTTAGCACTTTTGCTTTAAAGCTACTTTGTTGTTAGCACTTTTGCTTTAAAGCTAGTTTGAGGTTAGCACTTTTGCTTTAAAGCTAGTTTGTGGTTAGCACTTTTGCTTTAAAGCTAGTTTGAGGTTAGCACTTTTGCTGTAAAGCTAGTTTGAGGTTAGCACTTTTGCTTTAAAGCTAGTTTGTGGTTAGCACTTTTGCTTTAAAGCTAGTTTGAGGTTAGCACTTTTGCTGTAAAGCTAGTTTGAGGTTAGCACTTTTGCTTTAAAGCTAGTTTGTGGTTAGCACTTTTGCTTTAAAGCTAGTTTGTGGTTAGCACTTTTGCTTTAAAGCCAGTTTGTGGTTAGCACGTTTGCTTTAAAGCTAGTTTGTGGTTAGCACTTTTGCTTTAAAGCTAGTTTGTGGTTAGCACTTTTGCTGTAAAGCTAGTTTGAGGTTAGCACTTTTGCTTTAAAGCTAGTTTGTGGTTAGCACTTTTGCTTTAAAGCTAGTTTGTGGTTAGCACTTTTGCTGTAAAGCTAGTTTGTGGTTAGCACTTTTACTGTAATGCTAGTTTGTGGTTAGCACTTTTACTGTAATGCTAGTTTGTGGTTAGCACTTTTGCTGTAAAGCTAGTTTGAGGTTAGCACTTTTGCTTTAAAGCTAGTTTGTGGTTAGCACTTTTGCTTTAAAGCTAGTTTGTGGTTAGCACTTTTGCTGTAAAGCTAGTTTGTGGTTAGCACTTTTACTGTAATGCTAGTTTGTGGTTAGCACTTTTGCTGTAAAGCTAGTTTGAGGTTAGCACTTTTGCTTTAAAGCTAGTTTGTGGTTAGCACTTTTGCTTTAAAGCTAGTTTGTGGTTAGCACTTTTGCTTTAAAGCTAGTTTGTTGTTAGCACTTTTGCTTTAAAGCTAGTTTGTGGTTAGCACTTTTGCTGTAAAGCTAGTTTGTTGTTAGCACTTTTGCTTTAAAGCTAGTTTGTGGTTAGCACTTTTGCTTTAAAGCTACTTTGTTGTTAGCACTTTTGCTTTAAAGCCAGTTTGTGGTTAGCACGTTTGCTTTAAAGCTAGTTTGTGGTTAGCACTTTTGCTTTAAAGCTAGTTTGTGGTTAGCACTTTTGCTGTAAAGCTAGTTTGTGGTTAGCACTTTTGCTTTAAAGCTACTTTGTGGTACAATTATTTGCTATAATGTTAGTGCAGGACTAGCTCTTTCACTGCAATGCTAGTTTGTGTTAAAACATGGTATAACAATGCTAGATATTTTGCTTTAAATCTATTTTGTGGTAAACCTGTATATTATAACGGTAGTATAGGGTTAGCTCTTTTACTATAATGCTAGTTTGTCGTAAAACTATTTATTCCAATGTTAGTGTATTGCTAGCTCTTTTGCTTTAAAGCTAGTTTGTGGTAAAACTGTATAAAAAAAATAAAATAAATAATGCTAGTATAGGGCTAGACTGTAAATAAAATGCAAGTTTGATTTGAAAGTGTTTCTTGTGTAGCGGCCGATCTAGTGGTGCTAAATTTACTCACAGTGGTTTGAAAGAATTCATAAAGTGGTATTAGAAAATGCTAATCTGGTCATTTTGTGTTCACACCACACTCACACACACTCTCACACACACACACTCGTCTTTGTTCTGTGTGTTTGTGTGTGGTAAAGTATCCAGTTTGAAGGGTTCCATGTTCCTCTGGGACGAATCGCCACTGTTTAGCCAAGACGAGGGTGCAATCAGGGAGGCCATTAAAGCACATGAGAAAAATGAGGCGTCTCTGTCCTCTGACACACTCTCTCCGTCCTTCTTCCAGCACAGCCTTTTAGTGCGCTCTCACGTATTTACATATTCAGCCTGATGTCACATTCCCCATCCGTCCTGTCCCCCCACGCCCAACCCCCCCGCTGGCCTTTGAACTCAGCGGCAAAGTGATGAATGAAACCCGGGCTAGTGTCTTTAGCCTGGAAACATCCATTCTGTGGCTTAATGTGCGTGTGCTGAGAGGTGGTGTGTGTGTTATCTGCGTTAGCGCCATTTAGCGTCTCAGCTAACTCGTCTGATGTCTCGGTGACTGAGACGAACCACTTCCAGGTTGTCGCTCTAAAATAAACATGGTTCTGAGGGCCGATGTCTCAGCCATCCTCACTCTGTCTGATGGATGCGAGTGTGTCCCTCTGTCTTTCCTTCTCTCTCTCTCTCCAAGGCCTGGAGCTTATCTGAATCTTTAGAAGCTGATTGTTTACCCAGAAACTCTAATCGCACATACACATCAGTAATCAGTGCTTTAATGGCACTTTATTAGATGAGAAAGAATGAGGTTTTCCCAGCATGCTTTGAGCTGGAGGTTTTGTACATGTATGGCCTCTGTATTCAGAAAGAAAAAAAAGCTTTCTGGAACTGATTATAAAGACTAGCTTGAGAAAGTTAGTCTCATCAGCCATACTGTATAGTATGTGTTCATGGCAGTTACCAGTTGTGTCTCAAATCACATACCTCACTGCGCATTATAGATACAAACTTTTACATAACTCATACAAACATAACTACTATCGAGAAGTCTCGACAGAAGAAATTCTGTGCCTCTTGGGTTGATTTTGGCTTGGCCTGTTGACCAAAAAATACACACAACTCGAACGTATGAATTGCCGTTTGAGACAAAGCCCTAAAATGGCTAATGTTCTCAAAAGGATATATACATAAACTCAAGCAAATGAGACAGAGCTTGAAACAGGCCCCATTATATTAAGACCACAGACTACAGATTATGAGTCTTAAAATATCCAGTAAGTCCACTAACTAGGCAAAAATACATGCAGTTGGCGAGAATCGTTCCTATAAATCACAGCTATTCTGACTTTGACATTTTTTTCTGCTCTATTGAAAAATCCTTTGCTAAAAAGCTCCTCCTTTTGTGACCTACACACTCTCCTCATCAATCACAACAAAAAAAAATTCAATTTAAGTGTGATTTAGAACAGATCCTGGGAATGCGTGCACACACACACACACACACACACACACACACTCACACGTGCACACACACACAAACACACTGTAACTAGACCGCATGTTCCTGTGTAGATAAGCTCTCATTATTTACACAGATCTTAAAGATAGATAAGGTTAAAACCATGCTGTGTGTGTGTGTGTGTGTGCGCGTGCAAGCGCATTGGTTTTATCGTGTTAAAGTGGTTTTGTTTCTGAATGTAGCTGTAACATTTTCTGTGTGTTGTATGGGGTAATGCACAATGACATTAGCTGTATCTGTTTCATGCTCCAAATGTATTCAGATAATTACCCAAAGTGGGCGTGGTCTAAACCAGAGGGGTTTTTGTTTGTTTGCCCTGCACATGTAGCTAGATACTGTACATGTGCAGGACTCTGTACCTTAATATCTTTGTTCTAGCCGGTAAAATCGCAGTATATAAACAAATTAGAAGCTTCGTTTAAACCACAATGACCCTGACCGGGCAGTTACTAAGGATGAATAAATAGAAAAGTGAAAAGTTATTTAATGAACCTGTTCTTTGTATTTGTTCACTTGTGCATAAAAACTCCATTCATTTAAACTCCTTTTGTTTTCAGAGCTTTGTCTTTGGGATTCCTTATCCCTATTCTGCTAATCCTACACCATTCTTTATTTATTTTTATTTGGCTAATTAGATTTTTGTGAATTCTGTCAAGTAAAAGCCAATAAGCAGTATATATTCTCAAGAATCTTGTATATATCCTGGCTGCTAGCTAGCTTCTTTCCGGATCTTTATTTTTGTATGTATTATATATATATATATATATATGTATTATATATATATATATATATATATATATATATATATATATATATATATATATATATGTATATGTATAAAATATATATGTGTGTGTGTGTGTGGTGCGTGTATATGTATTTCTATATGTATTTGATTATTTAGTAGCTGCGTCTTTCTAGGGTGTTGACATGTGAAATTAAACCTGAGGTGTAGCTTTGTTGCAATCCATTTTTAATGTATGGCTGTAATAATGTAAGCTATGGACTGTTTTGTTTTTAATCTTTGTAAAAATCATGAGTAACATCCTTAGATATAGAGTTTCTCTGGAATCGTATACAAGTGCAGAGGTATGGTGGAGAATATCCAGTGCATTTGTGTAATCCCACAATGCATTTGGGCTGGTGTCCAAGCAAGTTACTTTTAAAAGGTCCAGAGTGGCTATAATGCACTTTGGCATTTATACGGAACGGGGAGTACGGCACCATTTTAGACACAGGATCTGCAAGATCTGTGATCAGATTCTATTAGTTGTGAGTATATTATTTACTTTTAAAGAGACAGTAACACACTTCAGGTCTGTTTTGTACTGGAAAAAAAATCTAACTGTGCCTTGTCTCTGTCTGTCCATCTCTCTGTGTCTGTCTCACTTATTTGTAGTGTGTGTGTTTGTGTGTGTGTGTGTTAGAACTTACAGCATATGGACTGGTGGGTGAGACAGTTTCACCCTTCTCTCTCTGTGTGTGTGTGTGTGTCGGGAGGCTCAGTGTGTTGTTAGATTTATGTCCTGCTGCACATCTGGTCCTCATTGGCAGCGTCAGAGCATCAAGTTGCAGCCAGGTGGATCTGAACACACACACACACGCACACACACACACACACACACACACACACACCACACTCAATTCTGTCCTGGTGACTTTGTAAGAATTGCTATATTTCTTTTTAGCTCTCTTCACCCTGTCTGTCTGTATACTCATCCATCCTTCCATCTATCTATCCATCTGTCTGTCACTATGTCTATCCGTCTGTCTTTTAGTCTATCTTTAATCTATCTTCTGGTGCTGCTGCTGCTGATGTTTGAGAGGCGGCTGACAGAGTTGTGTCTCACGCGTCCCGTCTGTCTGCAGGCGGCTCTGAGTGCCTTGAAGCAGCTTTCCGAGCAGGGACTTGACCCAGTGGATGGAGGAGTCAAGGTGGAGAATGGACCCTGTGAAATGTAAGTGTTTCTCTCACCTTTTATTGACTTTGTCATTAAATTTGCCAACTATTGTTTTTCATTGACGAGTTACTGACCATGATTGTTTCCCAACAACCAATCACTGATCACCATTATTCCCAATGACCAATCACTAGTCACCATTATTCCCAACAACCAATCACTGATCACCAGTATTCCCAATGACCAATCACTGATCACCATTATTCTTAAGGACCAATCACTAGTCACCATTATTCCCAACAACCAATCACTGATCACCATTATTCTCAAGGACCAATCACTAGTCACCATTATTCCCAACAACCAGTCACTGATCACCATTATTCACAACAACCAGTCACTGATCACCATTATTCCTAACAACCAGTCACTGATCACCATTATTCCCAACAACCAGTCACTGATCACCATTATTCCTAACAACCAGTCACTGATCACCATTATTCCTAACAACCAGTCACTGATCACCATTATTCCCAGCAACCAGTCACTGATCACCATTATTCCCAACAACCAGTCACTGATCACCATTATTCCCAACAACCAATCACTGATCACCATTATTCCCAACAACCACTGATCACCATTATTGCTAACAACAGTCACTGATCACCATTATTCCCAACAACCAGTCACTGATCACCATTATTCTTAAGGACCAATCACTAGTCACCATTATTCTCAACAACCAATCACTGATCACCATTATTCCCAATGACCAATCACTAGTCACCATTATTCCCAACGACCAATCACTAGTCACCATTATTCCCAAAAACCAGACACTGATCACCATTGTTCACAACAACCAATCACTGATCACCATTATTCCCAACAACCAGTCACTGATCACCATTATTCCCAACAACCAGTCACTGATCACCATTATTGCTAACAACCAATCACCGATCACCATTATTCCTAATGACCAATCACTAGTCACTGATCACCATTATTCCCAACAACCAGTCACTTATTACCATTGTTTCCAATGAGCTTGTTCTATTGCGTTAGTGTTTATTCTGTTCGGTTTCTCAACAACATGTCAAGCTGCATTTTTTGAGTGTGATCAGATTCAGCGAGAGAGAGAAAGAGAAACTTGAGAGAGACTCTTGAGAGTATGATTGCTTACAGCAGCATCAATATCAGTATGCACACACTGAACGCACACGCACACACACGTACGTGTCAGGCTGTGTGCTTCACACACATTCTTTTACAATCGCGTTCTGTAATTGTCAGAGTTGGCGGTGTGTCAACTAATCTTGCTAAGAGATTGAGAGAAGCCTACCTCTTACACACACACACACACACACACACACACACACACACACACACACACACACGCGCGCGCATTATTGTGTCAGTGTGAATGAATGCTTTTCATGATCCTTATCCACCTGTGGGAAATGGTGAATTCTCTCTTCCCTATCTCCCCCACTATGTCTCACCCTATCTAGTTACAGAGTACTGATACTGGAGACTCCTTCCAAAAGAAAGCGATTAAATGATTTTATGATCTGCAGCCATAACTTCTCATGATTATCGAACACGTATGAAGAATGATGGTGTGTGTGTGTGTGTTGTGTGTGTGTGTATTTTGCAGATCAGTCAAGCATCCGGACGGGAAACAGACTAACTCAGTCTCTCAGGACTGCGCAGATCCAAACGCTGTCGCGTAGGGAACCGAGTCTACGCGAACGCCGCAGGATCCTTTAGAACATCGACACACAACAGGGTGGATGTGTCTTGACAACATGACGTAGAACAACACACACTCGCTCTCAGTCTATGTGAAGACAACACTATCTTAACCTTTAGTTAATATGGAAAATTTAACTTGCTAACAAATGTTGAAAAAAAAAAAAAACAAAAACAAAAGAAAGAAACCAAACTAAAAAAGAAGAACTAACGTGATAATGAGTTAATGCATGGTACTGTGTTGACTTTAAGGGAAATCTAAGTATTACACATTTCCCTGATTGATAGATGTTTTTGTTGTTTTTTTGTTTTTTTTTTTACATTTTAGTCTCTTATGGATCAAGCAGGTGTGTATCATGCCATGAAATGAAATGAAAAGTAAATGAATTTCTGTAATTGGTGTGGGGGAGGGAGGGGGGGGGGGTTACATACCTTATTTTCTTTCTCTATAGCAGTGCATAAGTGCGTGAAGATTAACAGACGATGGCAGTGCTGTAAAAGTTGTAGTTGTTGTCTTCATATATAATCACTCAGCTTAGCGTTTATGCTGATGTTCATGTATCTGTACGGATGTGTACAAGTATCACACGAAGGAGAAGAAAAAAAAAATAAGTGAACAAACCGACAGAGACAGAATTAGCTGATCACTTTCACCTTTCACCTAAACATTCATTCCAACACAGTCTCCATCTTCCTGCTCAGAACCTCAGATTATTCAGACAAACCCCAACTACTCTTTAAATATGTAACCAGGCTTACCCTGACCTCGCCCTGCCCCACACCCTGATCCTGTTCCACACCCTGAACCCACCTCTGCCCACACCCTGACCTCGCCCTGCCCCACACCCTGATCCTGTTCCACACCCTGAACCCACCTCTGCCCACACCCTGACCTCGCCCTGCCCCACACCCTGATCCTGTTCCACACCCTGAACCCACCTCTGCCCACACCCTGACCTCGCCCTGCCCCACACCCTGATCCTGTTCCACACCCTGAACCCACCTCTGCCCACACCCTGACCTCGCCCTGCCCCACACCCTGATCCTGTTCCACACCCTGAACCCACCTCTGCCCACACCCTGACCTCGCCCTGCCCCACACCCTGATCCTGTTCCACACCCTGAACCCACCTCTGCCCACACCCTGACCTCGCCCTGCCCCACACCCTGATCCTGTTCCACACCCTGAACTCACCTCTGCCCACACTTGACCCTGCTCCACACCCTGAACTCATCTCTGCCAACACCCTGACCCCGCCCTGCCCCACACCCTGATCCTGTTCCACACCCTGAACCCACCTCTGCCCACACCCTAACCTCGCCCTGCCCCACACCCTGATCCTGTTCCACACCCTGAACCCACCTCTGCCCACACCCTGATCCTGTTCCACACCCTGAACTCACCTCTGCATACACTTGACCCTGCTCCACACCATTGAACTCATCTCTGCCAACACCCTGACCCCACCCTGCCCCACACCCTGACCCTGTTCCACACCCTGAACTCATCTCTGCCCACACCTTGACCTTTGCTCCACACCCTGAACTCACCTCTGCCCACACCTTGACCTTTGCTCCACACCCTGAACTCACCTTTTCCCACACTCTGACCCTGCCCTTCTCCACACTTTGACCCTGCCCCACACCCTGCACTTGCCCCACAACTTGATCCTGCACCTCCATACCCTGATCCTGCTGCAGACCCTGACCTCCCTCTAATTGCCCATCAGCACCACACCCTGCCCCTGTCTTTGGCCTACACCTGTTCTACATCCTGATCACATCCACACCAGTCA
The DNA here is from genome assembly GCF_030014155.1 of Tachysurus vachellii. NCBI lineage: Eukaryota > Metazoa > Chordata > Actinopteri > Siluriformes > Bagridae > Tachysurus > Tachysurus vachellii. Next base: position 4,813,091 of record NC_083484.1, on the reverse strand, counting down.
TTACCAGTTGTAAACGTTCCTACACAAAACCTTCTGTGAGTTGGACGAGATGAGTGCTAATTCTGTTTCTGTGTCTTCTCCCAGCACATCTACACCTTAAACGCTGTGTGTTGTATCGACTTAATGCATCAACTGAGTGCTTTTAATAACTGCATTCTGGAGGAGTTTAGTAAAGAGAGCCTGCATAGCTTCTCCTTCCGAACAGCTCAATTACTTGAATCTTTATGTTTCCCAACAGCATTTTCTCTTTAAATGTTTAAATGTTGAGTTAAGGAAATGCAGTAAAATCACATCAGTTTATGTTGAAAACGTGTGTGTGTGTGTGTGTGTTTCATTTAATCTCCTCTTAGATTCTAGTTCGAGCCCAGAGCGGAAGAGTCGAGGATTACGTACTAACTATGTACTAATAATAATGTTAGCAAACCTTTTGCTAATCTGCTAGGTCACTAGCACAGAATTGCTGAGCTCCACTGCCTACTCGTTCATTTCCTGCTAGTTTAGGAAGTGGACAATTTAAATTCCATGAGTTTTTCAAACGATTACGCAGTAGCACCTCAGTGGTCGAAGTTCTATATTAGTGACACAACAGATAAAATCCCCACAATGTCAGAGAGTCAAAACCCTTCATTACTACTATTATTAAATTACCCAGTAATTGCACATGATGAAAAAATATGATTGCTTTCTAGGAAATCATTCTGATGAAACAAAAGTTGCCCAAAAATGAATGTAAAGAACAGAAAAATTCATAGGCGTCATTGATAAATCAACAGTAGCACCTTTCTCTTTTGTACACCGTTGTAATATCATGACCTTCATTTGCATATTTGGAAAATGATTGGCTCTTAGAAGTTATGATGCAATAATTCCTGCTTTTGATAAATACAGCACAAATTCAGTGTCAGGAAGGTCAGCTTCCCTGATTCATAAAGTAATCTGATAAAATGTGGTGTTTAACATTTAGACAGTAACTCCTTTGTTGTTTTATGTGTTTTCTTGCCAACTGTGACAATAAAATGCTAAATGTTAAGCCTGCCCCTCTCCTCTCTACCAAACAATAACCCTAAAAGTGTGGATCGGCAACTCAGAATACTTTATAACAATTGATTGTCTTGCTAGATTTTCAACCCAGTTACCAGATCAGTCTGTGCAATCAAAAACGCCGAAAGATTTAAACTATAAAACCCATTTTAATAAACCTGAAATGGTTTAAATGTTTTTTTTAATAATGTGGTTTAATTAACATTATATAGTCAGTTTAATTGTCTCTGAGGAAATCACTCAAATTTTAAACACTTTTTTTCTTTCACTAAATCTTTTACTAAATTAGTTTTCCAGTCACAGGAAATGCCTCGAAAATTGAAAAATCTGATTAAACGCTCTGGGAATCAAGGTGATGTCATGGAAAAGTTGAAAGTGAGATTTTAGCACATTTTCTCCACAGTTGACCTCAGTTGAAGATTTTTTTTTCTTCTTCCAATCTTCATCTGACCAGTTTCGGTGAGTCGGTGCCCACCGACAGGAGTGAAACCTGATGTGGTCTTTTGCTGTTGAAGCTCATCCACGTTAGTGTTCGATGTTTTGTGCATTCGGAGATGCCTTTCTGCTCACCATGGTTGTAATGAGGGTTTATTCGAGTTAACATAGACCTCCAGTCAACTTGAACCAGTCTGGCTGTTTCCCTCTGACCTCTCTCAACATGTGCAGAACGGAGGCTCACTGGATGCCTTTCACACCAGCCTGTGTAAACTCTAGAGACTGATGTGTGTGAAAATCCCTGGAGATCGGCGGTTTTTCTGAAATACTTAAACCAGCATATCTGGCGCTGGTCACTCAGATCACATTCTGATGTTTTATGTGAATATGGAAGCTCTTGACCTGTATCTGCATGTTCAGGTGTACAGGTGAGTGTATGAGAGATCCGTTTCTGTCATCTATTATTATTTTTGCTTTTAACTCATACTTCATTTTTATTCTTTACTGCAGGCACTTAATCCTCAGCAGCTTGGCTCTGGATGAGTCACTTCTAAGGAGGTAAATTGTAAAAAAAAAAAAAATAATAAATAAATAACAGATGCACATAATTTCCAATAAATAATCAATTTTATTAACGGCTGTTAATTCAAGCAAATCTAAAAAAAAAAAAAAAGAAGAAGCAGAAATAAGAAATAGAAGTGAAATAATAAATTAAAAATGAAATAAATGTAATGAATGTTTAACAGAAGTTAAAATAGGCTAATAAAATGTGAGGCAGTATTATATAAAACTGAATTTAAATCAAATTTATATGTAATTTTTTTTTAAAAGTACATTTGTATTTGTAATTCGGTTTATTAAGTGAAATGAGGCTTCATATGTAAGAATGTAAATGCAGTGTTTGATTTAGCCAGGAATACCATTAGCACCTTGTAGTAGCCCAAGTGTTGTTTTTCTAATAACACATGGTGTCAACTGCAATAATCGAGGGAGCCTTTTGCTGGAGCAGATGGTGCTGCGCTAACACACTCCACCCTAACACACTTCAGCATACACACTAATCCTCAGGATTGATCAGAAATCCGAAAAGCTGCATGGCGAAGTCCAAAGACTGCAGTGAACACTATGTTGATGATCAGTGTAGGTGGAGCTGTGAGTTAAACTACCACGAGACGTACAAGATGATTTGTGTCTCAGGAAAGGCTTCAGGCAGATGAGCATTCTATTCCACGTGTGAAATTAAATGCGTTTTAGAATTCAAGTCCACGTGTAAAATTAAATGGGTTTTAGAATTGTATTCCATGTGTGAATTTAAATTAGCTTTAGAATTCTGTTCCAGATGTGAATTTAAATGGGTTTTAGAATTCTGATCCATGTGTAAGAATTCTGTTCAGTGCGTCTTATATTTCTAATGAGTTTGTATTAGAATGCTGGATTTTGATGTAGGCAGGTTTTTAATGTGTGTTAGATTCTAACGTGTGAATTTAAGCAAAGCTGCTGAATGTCTATTAAGCTAATCAAGATGGCAGCTGGAATTCTAACTGAACAATCCAGTGTTGTGTTTCAGTGATATTATGTCCACTCAGTTATTAGAGGTCAGGCACTGATATACCTTAAGTCAGTAATTAGTAATTAGTTGGGTGTCCACATACTTGGCCAAATAGGTTATTGGTACAATGGAGATAAACAAATTTGAAGAGTTTGAACAATATTTTTATTATTATTATTGTGGGTGGGGCTCATCTTTTAAAAGAGTTTTGTTCTCACCACACAGACACACACAGACACACACACACAGACACACACAGACACACACACACACACAGACTGGGACTAAAAAAAAACGCGCTATTGGTTGCAAATAGTAAAGAAACCTCAACAAAAGAGCAAAACTAAAGTGCTGAATTCTGGAACGTTCTGTGTCCTCAGCAGGTCGGGTCTCCTCTGTTTTTGGGGGTAATTTGGCTGTCAGTTCAGGTTTCCTTATCATGATCTTTTTTCCCCCTCTTCTTTTCTCTGTGTTAAGTCTTAATCTCCCCTCAGACCTTCTGTCCATCCAATTAGTCACGCGTCAGAAACCTAAAATCCTTGTTAAAGGCTTTGGCATCCTTAATCTCTCTGTGTGCTGCTTCTTTAGTGAAACCTCTCTACTTGGTGTTCTAATTAGGCCATTTTAAGGGTCTGGACCAAACGCTAGAACTAATAAAATCCGTTTTAATGAGACATCTTGTTAGTAGTTATTGTGAGGGTTTATATAGTGTTATTCAAGTGGCCATGTCTGTTACCCACAATGCACAGCAAGTGTACATCAGTTTGTTGCAAAGTCTAAAATAGAGCTGGAAGTAATATACGTTTAATGTCCCTGGTTCCTCAGTCAGGGTTTAGTGTAATGAATGTTATTTCCCCGTCACATTGTCTTTTGAAGGACGTTCTGTATTGACAATGAAGCACAATCTAAATCAGTTTATTAATTTAAGTTAGGCAGAGAAATTAAACATCGGATCCGCATGGCATGCGGCTCCTTCTGAAAGTTACAAAAAGAGGCATCAAAATAAACGGCATACTGTCAACAAACGGCAGACATGAAGAGGTAGCGACTTCAGGCTCGTCACTGTGAACAAACGGCACCTACTGGAAGGTGCATCAAATCCATCAGTGAATCTTGTCGTAGACATACAGAGTATCCGAAGCCCAATCGTCAAATTATGAGCCACATCTGATATCTGATAGAAGTTGAAATGTATGACAGAGATGTGGTAGACACACAGTTCAGTCCATGTTCTGCTTCTTTTGCATTTTCAGTGATTAAAAATAAAAATATATACTGATTTTTTTTTTAAATAAAATGTAGACACACCTCAACCTGCCTAAACAAAAAAGATCAGTTTTTTTTATGAAGCTTGCTGAATAAATGACATTTGACCTACAGTTCATTTCAAGACACATTAAGTCTCTTCAGAATGAAATTCCAGCAATGATCATAACATAAATGACATCAGTGGTGTTAACATTATTGATTACTGATTAGCGTTGCTGGTGATAACATTAATGCCCTCACTGTTAGCATTCATTCTTGCTATAACAACATTAGCACCCAGCTTTCGAAACATTTCGATGACTTATATGTTTTATATTTTAACGACCTCTACGTTGCCATGTTACTAAAGGATGAATTTGGAAGATAAGTCTGCTGTTGTTTGAATATTTTGTCAAGAGAAAAATAAAATAACACATATTTACAGGAATATTTGCATCAGCAGCCAGAAAGTGACAAACGACAGTCTGTGCTATTGTGATGGACGCTAAAGGGCCGATACGTTCAGACAGATCCACGGGCATCGGCTGTGTGTGTCTGAATTTAATCCGTGTGTCCGAGAGATGAAGCGTTGCTCCGGGAATTGAGGTGGGGCAGCGGTTTTGGCTAATCACAACAATAATGGCAGTGTAGAGAAATGACGTAATTACAGTGCATGTCTACAAACACAAAGTGACATAGGGGGGGTTTCTTACTGCCCGTACAGTAACATACTGTATTTTTCGCAAAGACGCTAAATAATGCTGGTGACTACATGATGTAAATAATTACTGAATACCTCACATATGATTTCAGGCCTAATGACGCGGTATATAGAAACTCGCTTTGCTTTCAAACGAACTAAACAAACAAACACAAAGAGGAAATCCTCAGCGTAGTCCACAGCGCTCTTAGTTCCAGAGGAACAATATGGTAAACGTTTGCATCTGCTTAATGCAAGTGCACCAGTCTAAACTCTCTCCCAGTCTCTCTGTTGCTTTCTCTCTCTATCAGTGGTCGTATCCTCGTCGTTTCGTGAAGCCAGTTGTTTAGATCCCGTTCTTTGCCTCGTTGTTGTTCATGGCCTCTTTCCTCTGAGCCAGGAACGGATACATGCACTTGTCGGCACCCAGGAACCGGTACATACACACAATGGCTTCGAAAGGCAAGATGCTAAAACACAAGAGAGATAATGTTATGCTTTTGTATCTAAACAATGAACTCAGGAATATTCTGAAAAGATTTATCCTGAGAGCTCACAAGTATATTTACCTTTATGTATAACATGAACCTTGACTGATGTCGTCTGTTACTGTCAAATGTTCCATGTTACTGGTAAATTTGTTTTATATACACAATATTATATATTTGCTGTCACTCAGCTCTTTAATCTTAATGATTTGAAAGAAATCAATCCAAAAATATCTAGAAATGAAGAGTAATGACACCTTATAAAAGGAAGAAGCTTTATTGTGTGTGTGTGTTTTACTGGAAGATTTAGTGCACGCTGAACATAGACAGTGTTCAAGTTTTGTAAATCTGGCTAGAATTTTTTTTGTTCGCTTTAAGGCTCATTAACAGCAATATTAATGACCTCACTGATTGTCTTACCAATGACAGCATTGGAGCATTTTAGTATTTCAACATTCTACATGTTCTAACTTATTACGCGATACTCATACAGCTAATGTACGTCTGACGACAATGTTAGCATGAACGTCTGTGGGCTCGTGCTCACCTCTTCATGAAGTTCACAGTGTAGACGATGCGTGGTGTACAGATCATGGGCTGGTCGGTCAGGATGGCTTTCATTGCCTGCTTCACGCAGAACTCCGGCTTCAGTGGGGGCAAGAAAGGCTCGATCTCCTTACTAACAGAAAAACAGGAGAGGACAGAGGGGGACACATGAGAGCCAAATTCTAAGGACAATCTGTCACAGAATACATTTGAATGTTAATGATGTCTTGATTCTGGCAGACTTTAAGCACTGCTGATCATTTTAGGACAGTTTTAATGGCATCACTTTGAGTTTTCAGCTATGAAATTTGCTCACTGTTGCAGATGGTGATGCTTTTACACACATGGCAGTATGTTAACATGTCTTGCTTTGGGCTTGAAATAACAGTATGTTAGTATAACTTTAGGTTACAGCATTAACATTCAGGTTTGCAGCGCTGTCAAAGCATAAAAACATTTTGTTGATTATTTCAATAGATCGGAGTGCAGACGTCACATGTCGAGGCACAAGGCTCATGAACGGACTGGATATTTACCGTATCCTGCAGCCTCTGAACATGCCTGTGTCCACCAGGTATGGACACACCAGTGTCATCTTGATTCCATCTTTCTCTGAAGCCTTGATCTCGTGGCTGAGGGACTCGTGGAAGCCGATGGCTCCGAACTTGCTGGCGCAGTAATCCTGCCATTGTTAATTAAACAAACATAAAAACCATAAAAACCCAACAACAAACAAACCATGCACTTGTGTTCTATTCAGTAGGTCAAAGTGGTAATGGCTTAGGGTGCGATGTGTTGTGTCGAAAAACACATAGTGCAGGTTTTGAACGAGATGCTAAATGTTTAGTTAGCTGGCCAACCTTCGGCTCAGCTCAGCTCAGTGTTATCAGTTTGAGATGATTGTGTTCACAACCTCACATTACTGGACTCCACACAGCTTCCTACATAAAAAGGGCACTGGATGCATTTTGTGATCTAGTTGTTCACACAGATAGCATGTGATTTGGGGCATAGCCAAGTCTTTAGTAATACTAAATTCCACTTTACTTCCACCCCCATTTATACAATAATGGTTTGTGTCCTAAAAAAAGGTGTACGGCGCTGTACGCCTTCAGGCTGTGTTTGTGTGTGATGGCACGGCGAGCCGTGTACGGTTTCATTAGCATTCTTTGCCGTGCACGGCTGCAGGGACGGTTTTGATGTGGTCCGCTGTTCAGAAAGTGGCTCAGCCAAACACAGATGCGTGTAGATAAACACACAGGGGGATAAAGAGCTTGGAGTGTGTCCACACACACACATACACATACGCACACACAGATCGACAGCAGCTCTGAGTCACTGTATTAATCCTGGGCCATAAAAAACAATAAAACAGTGCCTTTGAAGTAGAAAAAAGAAGCTGAGTGTAAAAACACAACAAAGGAGCAGCGCTTCCCTGAAGGAGAGGAAAACCAACACCGAGCTGAGGAGCTGAACACACCACCACACATTACTATAGCCGGGCCTTTTCATTAACGCAGCTTAACTCACTCGGCATGAATCGGCGACAGAACAGGGAAAGTGGAGAGGAGGATCAGAGCGTGAATGAATGAATGAATGAAAGGACAGATCATGAATGTACATGACAGAATAGGAAGCTTTCATAGTGTAGACAAACAGCTTACTGTATGTCTGTGTGTGTGTGTGTGTGTGTGTGTGTTTGGGGGATGGAGGGGATGGGGGTTGGTCGGGCTGGTGGGATCGTTCTATACAGTGAGGCCCAAATACCCCTGAGGCAAAGAGAGACAGTGAGAAAGTGGAAGAGATAGGGAGACTAATACAGAGAGAGACACGACACTGAAACACAAAAGAGAAACAGGGAAAAGAAGATGGAAAGAGGCAGGAAGAAAGAGAAAGAGAAATACAGGGCTTAGACAAAGAACATGAGAGACAGAAAAAGTGAAAGTGACAGACAGGTGGAATGAGAAACAAAAAGAGAGAGACTGGGAAGGACATTAAAGTAAAGGCAGAAAGTGGCAGAGAGACATTAAAAGATTAGATAGATTGTGTTCAAGAAGAGAAAGACGGAGTGAACACGTATAGACTGATAAAGTTAGTCACATTCAGTGCATATAGAAAGTGAGACAGCTGCACTGGTGAAATGTGGTTTGTTTGCACATGAACCTGCTGATTCTGTATGAACGCCTTCATCATTATTATGATTATTAGCTGCCGTGTGTGTGTGTGTGTGTCCGTGAGCACTGACCTCGACCCCTGCCGTGCTGAAGAGGCCCAGTGAGCTGGCGACGGTCACGATGTGGCCGTGATTCATCTCCAACATCCTGGGAAGAAAAGCCTTGGTGGTCTGAAAGAGGACAAGAGGGGGTGGTTGTGGGGGCAGAAAGATGAGGGGAAGGGGGGGAGAAGATGGTTAGGGGGGATTATTAGATGGGGTTATTCTCCTTGCATTCTTCATCTCTGCCAAAATGCTTTGATCCCCGTGTGTTTTTCTACCCTCCCTCTTATAATAATTCACCGATTCTAAACAAAACTCGCCCTACGGAGGGAGTGAGGGAGTGACGGCTGTTAGTGACCGCTCTGCTCCTGCATGTACCCGAGAGATTCGTTTACACGTATGTGGGAAACAACTCCGACGCGTTTAACTTGGAAAAGAAACATGAGTGAAAGAAAGGTTCTGGTTTATCCAGCGTTTCCTCTTTCCACACACACAAACACACACCAATCCCGTTTGCAGGATACAATTTCAGCCAAGAGAACAACTCACTCTCATTCACCACCCTCACACAGCACAACTCAGACTCTCTCACACACACACACACACACACACACACACACAAACGCAGGCAAACATCCAAGTTAAGTCTTTAGAAGGACATTCCCCTTTATGAACGCTTAAAGCGACAGTTTACTTAAAAATGAAAATATTTTCGACTCCTGTAGTTCTGCACTAGAGCAGCCAGTCTAATGTAGCTAACCAGTACGTTTTAGCTTTGGCTGTGTGCCGATCAGTCACAAGCTTGCCGAAAAAATATTATTTGCTGTCTCGGATATAAACTGCATATTACTTACTCATGCTTATAAAGATGTTAACCTTTTTTCAATTTGTTTTATTTCTCTTGTATGTATTCACTATAGAAATATTCTTTGAGGTCCCAAGCTGGATTTACATTATAATATATCAATATATTTGGCCTTGGTTCGTTGTACTTTTACACGTGTGGCTAATTGATACATGGTCATTCATACTTTGTTTACTCTGTGCATGATTTGCATTTGTGTAGTGAAGTGAAAGGTCGTTCCGCGTCACCGTATGAAAGGGCGTTGTTATCAGGGTTTCCTACTCGGAAAACTGCCAGAAATTTCAAGCCAATGAAAATGAATATTTTAGTGTAACGCTTCAAGAGCCAATTTACAAAGTCAATAAAATTTGATAAGAAAAATAGCATTCCGTTATCAGTTAGTTGGCCTGATTTACGAAGCATGGTATCGCACGAACTACACCACGTAACACAACTTCACCCGAAGCTGAATGTGAATCAAGCAGCTTATAAGTAGATCTCTTGACAATCATCGTATTTCCTTAATGTACACTACATAATATATTTCTTTGAAGCCAACGTGAACTGATTCCAGTGTCCAGTGAAGAAAGTGTTGCCGTGTGCAAAAACTGCCAAGCGATATGCGTTTAGTTTGAGTTACAGCTTTTATTTCGAATTTGGCTTTTAGGAATCACGCAGTGATCGACACCGATAGTTCTTCTTCTCAACAAGTGTGCATTGCTAGTACAAAAAAAAATGGCATTGTTAGCGTACATGGTGTTAAACATTTCATAGTAATAGAGTGATCATAGATGTGATCAAGCTAATATTGCATTGTAGTTTTTGACCTAAGTTTTTGAGCCGAATTAGGTCTGTAGCAGTATTAGTTTACTGAAATATCTTTTGATTAACATTTTTCAAAGTCAGTGTATTTGTAAATAAACCAAATCACTGATGTTGAGGAATTTATAGTTGTTTTTATCGCCACTAAATGATCATGTACGCGACGATCTGAAGATAAACCGCAATCAAATATGACAGCTGAAAAACGTCCACAAGGTACACGCTCGGTTAGTGGGACAGGCGAGGCGGGTCTGCACCGTGCTGACAGAAAGCACTACAAAATCAGTTTACGGTGAATTGTCTGGAGCCGTGAAGGCGGTGGATTTATGGAGGCAGGGAGCAGTGGAGTGAAGAAGAGCAGAGCAAGCGCTTCAGTGATGTCAGCGTTTATAAACGCGTTTGGGATGGTACAAGCTCACACAGCCTTTAAAAACATCAATCTCACAAGTTACTGGAATTTCTTTAGTTTTAAACACACACACACACACACACACACACACTCACTTTCCCTCCCTCACATATTTATTAGTCATCTATCAGCTGCTCTCTATTTTTAGAAAGGTTAGAAATATTTTCTATAGAAAAACCAGGCTGTGTGTAACATATTTAAAGTCTATTAATAAATAAAGTCTACTTAAGCAATTCCTGGGATTGGCTTCGGATGCAACAAAACCCTGAGCAGGAGAAACCGATGCGTCCTCACTAACAATGTTGTGTGTGCTAATCATCTTTTTCTTCATCAGGTGTTTGTTTCATTCTTCGGTTATAAATGTGCTGTAAAAATAATGCAAAAAGAAATATCAAGCTGTTTTTATATCCTTCTCCTATAACGGCACATCCAGCTGTGAGTTTTATCTTTCATTTAAAGTTCAGAAGACAAAAAACGCACAAATCGCCACGATACAGATACTGTCGTGGAAACTTTCCTGTTTACAAACTGCAGACATTCAAGAAATGTTAAATAAAATCACCTACACAATTATATGTTACTATTATGTTAAATATCATGTTTTTATTCGGTTTATTATTAGTCTAATTATGTGGAGAATCTGACATTTAAGTCCCTGTGAATGAGCTGTTGCTATAGAATACGATACGATATAAGAATGCACGCTCTAAAATAAAGCAATCGTTTGAATTACACCGAGTCGCTTTTGAGCATTGGATTTGGTGGCGATGTGGTATTAAAAAAAACAAAAAACACTGAGTCCGGTCTAATCATCTTCCAAAGTAAGAAAGAAGTATTGATAATCACATCATACCTGGCAGTAAAACTCAAATAAACTTCACTGGGAGCATTTTAAAGCCATATTGTACACACACACACACACACAGGTGTGGGAGCTGAAAAGCGTGAAGCGAGACTCTTCTGCCTGGTCGGATCTTTTTTCGGTGAGAGCGCCGCTTGGAGAATTTGGCTCCTGTTGCTTGGCATCTCGTCAAACTAATCTGAACAATAAGCGATTGTGATGGAAGTGGGTCAGACAGCGGCTCGCCGTTACAGCCCGGCTTAACACTGCACCCGCTTCCCCATTATGCTTTTCTCTGAGTAAATTCATCCTAAAAATTCTTCATGGTAGACAACGCTGACTTGCTGTTACACCCCATGGCTCATACAAGTGAACAAATGTATGTGTTTATGGAGCAGGAAAGTAACGAGCTGTGTACTGCTCATGAAACGCTGCCGAATCTCTACAGCACGAGTTGGTCCACGTAGTTGTTTGGGACACCAACAATAACACAGCAATAAGGTGCTATTTTGATGTACTGTATAGTAGAATAGTATGCGGTTTGGGGCACAGCGTAGCCTTTCACATCCGTTGCTTTTGTTCTGGTTTTCTTCTGCACAAATTAAAACATGCACATACAACCAGATGGAAGGAAGACACACACACACACACACACACACACACGATTCTTACCACTTTTCTTTCTCTGTTTGTGTGTGTTTGTGAGTGTGTGTGTGTGTGTGTGTGTGTGTGTGTGCTGGCCGTGATTCTCTTGTGCAGCTGCGTTTAGAGTCTGTGAAGAGAGTGGGGCCTCCTCGGGGCACTCACATAATGACATCACTTCCTTTTTGCCTCCTGCTCCATTCCCATAAGGTAGTAAAGACGAACTCCATCTGGTTAACGGGCTTGTCTCGCTTTTGCTGTTTCAAACACGGCGGCTGTGAGCTGCAGAGCTGAGGCAGCTCGTTATTTAGACTGAGGATGATGGAAACTGAAATCTAAAACTAGGAATGTGCAGATCGGACACTGAGAATTGGTATCAGGTCAATATCTGTAGGGCTACATTGGTCTCAGTTTGCTTTCACCCTCCATGTTAGAAACATAGGTATGTGAAGATATCATTCTACACTAGTTTCGTCATGTTGTATCTCCCCTCTGCTTAGCTGTGTGTGACATACGGGACATAAGGTATATGAATCACTGCTGTTGCACCATGTTTTGTGTGGCTTCTGTAACAAAGCAGTTTACCTTACATGATCGAACAAATCAAATAACTATTTAACACTGTTAACATTTAACTACTTGACTATATAACACTCGTTTACAACTACAATTTTCTCTACATGCATTGAAAAAAATCCTGTCAGCCATTTATAGTTAAGAGCCAAGAGCCAGCAGTAATTTCTTAGCAAATGTTGTTGCGTACATGGTCAAGAATAAAAAAAAAAACGGAAAAGGGAATAAAAAAAGTCCAATACACGTGTAGTGACTAATTGCTACTACAAGTGTGTGTGTGTGTGTGCGTGTGTGAGTGAATGTGAGTGTGTGTCAGAGAGAAAGCGCTGCTGGTTTTGTGGTATTAACCAACCACATCCTCTGCTCTGTGGCCTGTTCACGTCTCCATTCATCACACAATGCTTTCATCTCACAACCACAACACAAAGTGCTTATGAAAACACAAGCAGAACCTTAATGAGAGTCCAAACTACACATACATGCAACACTTATAATCTGAAAATGTTTTAGCTCCATTTATAACCATTGAATGATCAACAAAAACAAAAAAAAAAAAGCTCAATTTGTGAATCTGACATTGTAAATAAAAATGAATGCTATACAGTTATTACTACTGTTTGTCTGTGTGGTCATTAAATTGACCTTTTCAGGAACAACTGCACATTTTAAGCCCAGAATGTCTGCAATAAACCTTTTGTCCCTCATTTCTTTATTTTATTTCCTTTCGAAATATAATTTCATCTGTCATTTTCAAAAGTATCCTTTCATCGTCTGTGCTTAATGACAATAAAAAAAGACACTCCTTATTTTTAATGTTTAAAAGGCCTATAGACAAAGCATTAGTAAAATAATAATAATCTAAAAATGCAGCAAAAAAAAAAATCTGAAAAGATTTACCGGCTATTTATGAGGCTTCATAAACGTTCACAGTTCGCTTGCATTGACTTTATTGAAGTGTCTCTCCATAGGTTCTTTTATTATAAGTATACAAGCTAAGCTAAGTAAAACAGAGTGCCTAACAAGAGAGATTAGGATTAGTGCTATATACAGTCTATAAATCTAGTGCATTTGAGTTACTCACTGTAAACTAGTACTAAAACCCAGTATGCGATTTGAGACAGTTCATTAAATAAAACAGGAGACAACTACTGCAGTCAGTGTAACAAGCAATCAACATCACTCGATTAATTCAGATCACTTTGTGGAGGTGTGAAGTGTGTGTGTGTGTGTGTGTGTCTGCCATTCTTTGAACCTTCACACTCTTCTCCAATGGCCCATCAATAACTCTGTCAGACCGATAAACAAACAGATCCTCCCTGTGAACGTGTGAGCTCATCTCAGCATGGTGCTGCACAAACTGCCCCCTCCACAGGGCGCTGCGGGGGAGAAAGAAAGCACACTTGTTTACCAACACCAGCTCAATTAGGGATAAAAAAGCCACCTCCAAATGTCCCCACCAGTGGGCTTTTAATTAACAAGCGGGGAAAGTTCCTGTGAGACGCCGTCCGGTCAGCCTTTTGTGTCTGCTGAGTGGGAACTTTTTTTGTGCATTGTTTTGTGCCTCTGAGCTGCGGCGACGCACCCACTCTGTTCTGATTAATGAAGTTCATCGTCACGTGCATGTGGTGATGTGAAAACATTACAGTTGACACAATCACCTAACACGCTAGGCAATCTGGAGTTTTTATTAGGTTTGGGGTTTGGCGATCTCACACACACAGTGCTGTAAACGGTATGTGTTCAGTGTACACATACAAAGTACTATGAACAACCAATCAAACAGATGTTAAGTGTACTGTTCGATATGGTACCATGCCAGTTATATAAATGGCAAATGCTGTTATTCCAAATCCACCCCACAACACTTACACCTAAAGTCATGGGCCATGTCCCAAACAGAACAATAATAGATAAATAGTGCACCACCTAACATCCACAACAAACAGAGGCCTGGGCAGCCTCCTCCCGAACAGGATACAGAGGACGTCTGAGACAAAAAAAATGCACAAATAAACACCCATCACACACCCTGCACATCCAACCTTGTTATAAATACGCTCCTGGCTCCAAACAAAGGGCTTAATGGTATTTGATTAACACAATGTAATGGAAATATCTCCTCCACATAGAGCTCGTGCAGACCATTACTTTATCAGACGTGGGCATTTTTAAAAGCAAACATTATCATGTAGGATTTTTTTCATGAGTAGCAGAACCTTGACTATCTGATATAATCTTGACAGAAGTAATCATACCAAAAACTCGACTTACAGTAAAAACGTCGCAGTTAAGGTGCATCTCTCTGCACCTACTCGAAATTCTTATTCAAAGATCACTTTAAGTGCCAGTAGTTAGGGTGTGATAGACGGTTATCGGGAAAAAAACACAAGTGTATTATTATTTAAAATTATTATAATGCCTACTTTGCTTAATATTATTATTCCGACATGAAGGAATTCTTACATGCATATGTATAACTCACTTTTTACGCATGCTTAATAAAAGCAAACAGAGCTAGAGTTAGAAACGCTCCAAAGACCATAGTCTCAGTTATCCGTCGACATTTCGTTTTCTGTGATGTGGCCGCGTGAGGGATCGTCTTTGCTCTTTTGCAAATGGACAAAGGGAATTAGGTTCAGCCGTTTGGTTTCAACAAAAGGCAAACATCCTTTCAAGAGGAAAGCACAAATACCGCAAATAAAAGCAATGAGACGTAACTCACAACAGGTCAGAGACTACGTAATAAACAGTAACATTGAAATGGCAGTTCTATTTCCAACCAAATGTAAAGATGAAGTGTGATGAATAGAATAGTTTCCATTGTGTTTCCATCATCTACCTTTCTAAAGGAGTAACTCTCTGTGCTACATTTTGCTCTTGACGCATAAGTTTACGGGCTACACCCCTGGACGCTATGTTTTAAAATATGGTTTGGTTTGCAATGTAACTGTTCACACTGATGATGTATGACTCACCCAGAAGTGCGCGTGGCAGTTGACCACCATGGTCCTCTCGATGAGCTCGTCTGGACACTCCAGCAGGTGCTGTCCAGAAACCACACCCGCATTGTTGATCAGCAGGTCCACGTCTCCCACCTCGCGTCTCACTCGCTCCGCTGTGGAGTACACGCTCTCCCGCTTCCCCACGTCACACACATATGTGTACACCTGCGGCTTGAACGGCTGCACCTCCTCCACACCGCCTGCTTGACGTGCAAACACACAGAAGTCGCTTGATTTTTACCTGCTCTCAAACACACACTTGAATATTCAGCTTTTGCATGGTTTACAATATTGTTGTGTGAGTGATAGTGACCTTCCAGAATTGCAATATTTTAAAGCATCCGCAATGACATTAATGTGTGTGTTGAATTTCACAGTGTAATAAACCTGTAAGCATCTTATGGGTTCACAGAACGTCATGGTGTTGATCAGACAGCCTCTGGGCCTCCAGTGCACTTAAACCCTACCTCTGCTGCCTCCTAGTATCTTTATCAACCAAATGAATGACCTGTTTCTGGCTAAACACTTCTTCTTCACAGCGACTCTGTCTTCTACGTTATAACGACGATGTAATAAATACTGACAATATAAAATAGTTTATAGAGAAGCTGTTCTATAAACATCCTCCTAAAACATAAACAAATAAAAAAAATGATTTATTTTTAAATATTCACCGTGATAATACCGTGATATTTTAAAACTAGGCATCATCCCGTGAAAACCGTTACAGTGCTTTATGGACCGGATTAAATGCACAAGGTGCGTTCAGATATCATATAACATTTGCAGTAACAGTCAAGTGAGTCTGTGTGAGAGTGTGTGTGTGAGTGTGTGTGAGAGAGAGTATGTGTGTGTATATTACTAAAGTTTAAATGTGCATCATGTTACACGCTAGTTACAGAACAGTTATATAGTTATAACACGTGTGTGTGAGTGTGTGTGTGTGAGAGAGAGAGTGTGTGTGTTTATTACTAAAGTTTTAATGTGCATCATGTTACACGCTAGTTACAGAACAGTTATACAGTTATAACACGTGTGTGTGTGTGTTTACCTTCTCTGTCCGCGTGCGTTTCCTGTTCCCGGTAGATCTGTCTCACGAGCTCTGCGGTCTCTTCATTGCTCTGGCTGTTGATGTCCCACAGCACGAGCACAGCGCGGCGGCGCGCGAACTCCAGCGCGAACAGACGTCCCAGCTGCCCGCCCGCGCCCGTGATCACACACACCTGCCCGCTCACGCTCTTCTCACGGGGCCGCGCGACCCAGCGGAAAGCCGCCAGTGCGATCGCCCACATCACCTTCATCAGCACGAGCATGAACTCCAGCACTAAGCCGAGCATCATCACTACACTGAACACACTACACTGAACACACTGAACACACTACACTGAACACACGGAACACACTGCACTGAACACACTACACTGAACACACGGAACACACTGCACTGAACACACTACACTGAACACACTGCACTGAACACACTGAACACACTACACTGAACACACTGCTGGGGCTTTGTGTACAAATATAACACACAAATAAACCTCTAACTGTCAGGACGCGTTAAACACAAATTACAGAAAGACCCTAAAATGTTCTTTTATTAAAAACACTACAACTGGATCTATACGTGAGTGGAACCGGAGTGAAATTATGACACAAATTAACTCGTAAACAACACAAAGTGAATATAAATAAGTGTAAATAAAGACGAAATTAGCACCGACGGCTAATGACACGGATCTGTTTAAACATCCCGTTCTGTCACAACTTCAGTCTAACTGACCAGAAAACGAGCTTCAACTACAGAAAAGTACTGAATGATAAATAAACAACGTTTTCTTTTCAGAAACGGATTAAAAAAAAAACGAGTCAAATCGCTTTTAAACCGAATTAACTCCTGAACCTGCGGAGTCTCGCGCTGAACGGTCCGGTGCGCGAGGTGTGATAGCTGCCTGTCTCGCGTCTGTGCGTGCGTGTGCGTGTGTGTGTGCGTGTACGCGCGCGTCTGCGACTGAGCGCCAGTTCCAGCTGCTGTTCGCTACATCAAGCGCGCGAGCACCATTTAAACCCGCCCAGCGCTGTGGCGAGGACCCCCTGCGGGCTGGCCGCGTCACTGCCTGACTGGAAAGAGGAAGCGCGCGCGCACATAAATCTGAGATAACTCTTCTGGTGAAATACAAGTCTGAGTGAGGACCTGAGTTTAGACCTTAATCTGTCAAATACTTCATAAATACATACTTTAATTATATTCAGCACGTAAAATTGCATTTCCAAACAGTGATCTTAATAATGTGTGTATATATATATATATATATATATATATATATATATATATATATATATATATATATATATATACTAATACTAATACTAATACTATATATATATATATATATATATATATATATATATATATATATATATATATATATATATATATATATATATATATATATATATAGTATTATGTATTATCAATTGAACTAAAATAGAAATGCACATGTTATCATTTTAGAAGTGAACTAAGATAGAAATGCATGTATTATCATGTTATGAACCTGCTTATTACACACAATTTAGATGTTATAATAACAACCATAATTGACTTGCCACTTGAATTGCTTTTAAATGACGACAACATTTCCGAATCTAGAAGTCAGTCACTTTTAACTACCACAAATAGACCTATATATATACTGTAAATTTGAAACAAAATGAAATGATGCAATAGTTTAGAATCCCACAAAAGGAACTCGGTTATGTAGGTAAAAATATAAAACCCCAAATTCTAATAATCGAATCTAATATCATTTGGCCAACATATAAACACCACACTGGTTAAACTGGTTGAATAAGTTTACAGTGAAAGTAGTCCAGTTCAGCTTGAGTTAAAATTCTGACGTTGTGAGAGCGCCATCTTGTGGTCAATGGTGAGATTGTAACACATTTATTTCAAATGTATTTTATTAATCTACTGCACAATACCAAAAATAACCCGTATGCAAATAAGATAATTGATGTACTATATAAACATAGAGAAACCCCTTTCTTTCTTTCTTTCTTTCTTTCTTTCTTTCTTTCTTTCTCCATTATAACTGCAGGCATCTTGCCGTTGGAAACCATAGTAACGTGTAGCGTTCTTATTATGGGATACGGTAACTATAGTGACGTATACTCAAAACGAGGTGACAGAAAACGGGTGTAAATAATTGCCATTACAGACTTAGTCGTTTTAATGTGAAAAGATCAGGCTAAAACAAATAGGAGTGACTGAAACATGAGCATTTATTTGTCCTAAACCGAGAGAAGCAGTGAGTGCAGTGTCACAGATCATCTAGGGGACTGTAATATAAACCCAAACAGTTAGAAAACCATTACAAACAGTACACTTTCCTGGTTTAGATTAATACTAGTCGAGGAGACAGCTGAAGGAATACGATTTAATGTTATATGGTCGAAAACACAGCAGCCTAACAGCCTCAGAAGTGAGTACAGTTAACCAGAGGAGGGAAAAGTGCATCAGCATTGGACATGCTCATGCTAATGCTAACTGCTAAAGCTAACGCTACATAATCACCTTGTGTTTATTATGGCGTTATTACGGATATTATTTATATTATTTTTTATGGCTATTAAGCCTACACACGGTTATCAGACCAAAATACTTCAGCCTCAATGGACATTGATGTTTCAACAAACCTTCGTTCTGTACTTTGGATAATTTCGTCTGATTTGAATAATAGACTCATCACTAAAAGTTGATCAAACCTCAACATAGCAACACATTAGGACTAACCTGCTAATTAGAAACTGCCTCATAAAAAACATCAGGAAGAGCTTAAAGTGCTCTGGATATCTTAATCATCTCTTTGGATTTATTTTGAAATGACTTGTGTCTGTACAAATAAATACTATTTGAGAGGTGTGTCCTGCTTATTAGCATCAGCACTATTCATTTTTACAACCATTCCTGTGTTGAGACAATTAGGCTATAGTTAGTGCAAGTGAGTATTTATGTGACAGGAATGTTTCAGATGTCTGTTTTAGAAGCTGCCTGTAATGCCAGTATGTTTTCTTCAGGCTGTTCGGTCACAGTTCAGGCATACTGTTGGGTTTGTTTTTCTATTCCTCAGGAGATGTCCATGTAGCCATGCTGAGTTTGAGCTCAGAAAACACACAGAGGGATGATGGTTTCAGGCGTCACTTTCTGTTCAATCCAAGATGGGGAAACAAGATTTATTATAACACTCATCAACATTCAAAAGGTGTTTATTTCTCCATCTCACTCTCAGGGTTCTTTTAATGACCTCAACTTCTCCTTTTATTTGTCACACATCTGCAGTTTTAGACAGATAGATAGATAGACAGACAGACAGACAAAATATATATAGATATATATATATATATATACATATATATAATTGATTACTTAATTAGCTATTGCGATAGAATAATTGTAATCGTATATGACCTGTTTATCTTCCCAAACAGATCTTTTCTTCAAACACACGTCATCTCTTTTACCTCCAGTTGCCAATCCAACACGCAGTGTAAACAGCAAGGAATCACCTTTCTCTGTTACAAAGTCCTGTACTTTAATGTGAGTACTTTACACACTGATGTAAACACAATCTGTAGTGATGATACTGATGTTTTTTGTTGCTCAATGCTGATAATCGATTGAAAAATTTGAGCAAAAAAGCAAAGGGACATTACTTACAGTAGCTTATGCTGGTTGCTGTTAAAGTTCCTCGTACTGAGATTATATTTAAGGCTTTATGCTGTTTTAATGGTTTCTTTCATAGATAGAAGAAAGGCAGCTGACCGGCACGCACTGAGCAACATCAGCAGCATCCAGTAGTATGAACTTTATAGTTGTCAGGACTCGGTCCGGACTCTGGCCATGTGCCTTTTGTTTATGTTTTTCTGTCACATGTCTGCCCTGCCTTCGTCCTCTCCTCCCGGTCTGCACACCTGTCCCTCATGTGTCTTGATTGTTAGTAGTATTTAGTTAGTCCGCGTTGCCTGGTGCAGCGCGGAATCTACTGTTGTTTTGTCCTGTTGTTTTGTTGTTAGCCTGCGTTATGTTTCGTGTCTTTTGGTTATTAAACCCCGTTTCTGTTTGTCTATCCTGCATCTGGGTCTCTTTTATCCTGCGTCCGTGATCATTACAATAGTATAGCAGAAGGTGATGTGCAGAGATAAACTCTGTATGATTAAACGTATTACTTTTATTTGTAATAATGTAAGATTGTAAGAAGACCAAATTTCAACACCACACTTCGAAACCTTATCCAACTGCTGTTATTACATAAGTCTATATATGTTTAAAAGAACCCTCTTTGTTTACAGTACTCTATTTAGGCACTCTAGTTGGTGCTATTTTGTGTATTTGTCCTGTAGTATTTTGTATTGTCTGTTTGCGCTGTCTTTTTTCTTACACCGTTTGCACTAGGTTATACAAGATGCCCTTTATGTGCCTAGGACAACTTAAGGTTAATTAAACTTAACCCTTGTATGTTGTTGGGTCTGTGGGACCCATATTCATAAACATCAATCGTTTTGAAAAACTTTGCTTCCTTGTAAATTTGTTGATTTTTTTCCCACTCATAACTTGATTAAATTTGATTTCATTTATTAAAAAATAACAAAAAACGAGTAGCACTTTAATTAAAAAATGTGATGTAATAAAGGTAAAGGGCAAATATTAACCATATATGCTGTTTATATTGCTTGTAACTGGGATGAAGTAAACATCTGTAGAGTATTTTAATATAAAATGTTTGATTGTGTTGAATTAAAAACCTAAAAATTCAGTGGGTCCACCAGACCCACGAACACTGGCTGAGTAACAAAAATACGAACAACATACAAGGGTTAAGTCCTTAGCACTGTGTTGTTTTATGCAGCACCATGTTCCTGGAGAAACGTTGTTTCATTTCAGTATAAATGACGTTGATATTACAATAAAAGCTTCTTGACTTGACTTGAGATGCTGTAGTTCCTCCACCTGATGTCCTGCTTTGATCATTAACCGAGAAATACAACCAGTCGTCTGATTATTGACACGTCGACATACACTGAGTTTGTGTCATACAGTATCATGTCGTATCAGATGTTGTTATCGGAACATTCTTTTTTCTGAGCATGATTAAATTAGCACGGTACCACACTGATACCTTATACCAGTATCGATACATCTTATTAACGCTCTGGGTTTTGATCTCAGCTCAGAAGATAGATACAGACTTAATGCCGCATCGTCAGTTCCAGTATCAATTACAACAGCAACTAACAACAAAAACAGCAGCTCTAAAAATAGGTGAGTAACATAAATCAAAGCCAGTATTAATAAGATGAGCAGTTTGGTATTTTGCATGTCAGCCTATGGGTGTGTGTGTTTGTGCAGGAGGATTAAGAGCAGAGTGTGCAATCTCCCCAACATAACATTACCCACCACTGGTATGTGCATCATTTTTCACATAGTGCTTCATCAGTTCCATACAAATAAACTGAGTTACATTAACAAATTTAGTTTACATTCATCCAAGATGATTTGATTGTGTAAATTTTCAAGATCTAAAAAAAAGTGCCATTTTCACCTGAGAAACCCAGGATTCTGGCTTTGTCAAGCAGCAACATTGCCACTTTGATATTTCTCTGTAAATTAGTCCACTAAATACTACGGTCAATTCTATTCAAATCTATAAGGTCGATTGATTTCAGTAGTTCTACATAATTGAAATGAGTAATTAGAGCATCGATTAAATGTCATTTTGAAGTGAAACCTTTTTATTGACATGATGGATGTATGTTGTCTTAAATCTGAACAACCATATAGTCCCTTTTTCAGAGTTGTTTACTAGATCTTAGATTCTTCATCTCTCTTTTTTTCCCCTTGTGTTTTTAATCTGCAGCTTTTTCTCAGTTTCCTTAATTTGCAGAAGTCTTTCTTCTCTAGTTTTCAATTATTTTATCTTTCCTTTATTTCTCCTTTTCAGTTGTTCCCGAGTTTTATTCTTCTCAGGATTAAAGTATCCGTATGCCATATTCAGCAGATACCCTAATGTCATAGTTATTCTTTGTTAGTTTGATTTGGACCTGTTTCAGAGTTCCCTATTTTCCTCGTTTCCTTGTTGGAAATGAGAAAGCATTTTCTTTCCTCATTTCCTTTATAGTGTGTCTATTTTTGATGGTGGTCTAGGGATCATGTTTCCATTTTACATGCTTTCATTAATTTTGATTAATACTTGGGGGAAGGAATAATTTGGGGTTTAATGTAGAGCTTGGTTGTTTAACCAGGTCTGTGTAACTTTGTTTTTAGATCAGTCGTACGCAGATCCGCTATTGGGAGCTTCTTCGTCGTTCGTCCAGAGACTTCTGGAAATGTCCAGCCTGCAGGAGAAAACAGTCCGTCAAGAGAAGATCAAAGAACTCAAGAACAGGAGGCACGAAGCCTAATCATACAATCTGATGATCATACAATAGACAATAAAAGCGATACTCAGCCAGAAATCAAACATAAAGCGTTCGCTAAATTCAGAATGTGGTCAGAAAGCCAAGACATGTTTGTTATATGTGACTGCAAGTGTTCTTCTTTAGTTACAAAGCTAATGTAGCTAATTAATGAGGGAAGCTCAGAGACTTATTAGGGCATCATGGAAATTAACATCAGACTCAGTTAAGTCTGCTTTGTCTAGTTGTTCAGCATCATGTTATGGTGCTTTCAGGCACTGACTTTGCCCAGTTTGACTGAATCAAATAATGTCTTTCAAGGAAAGTGTGTTATGATTTGAGTATGAAGTTTAAATAAAAAAACAAACTGGTAGCTAGCTAAAAATATCTGTACTTGGTCAAAATACCAACAAGTATATAGCTACAGATTACAATTCTTCTGCTTGGTAACTAGTGTTGAATGATATTCAATTCAATTCAGTTCAAGTTTATTTGTATAGTGCTTTTTACAATGGACATTGTCTCAAAGCAGCTTTACAGAACATAAACATAGAACAGAAGATAGAACAGTACAGTGAAGTGATTCAAACTCAAACCGCTGCATGTGTGTGTGTGTGTGTGGGGGGGGGGGGATGGGGGGGGGGTTGCACACGTGTAAGAGTACACTATTCACTCATAATTAGCATAATTAAACATCCAATGGGTGGAGCCCTCATTGTGTCAGAATCACACGGGAACTTGTGCTCACATGTTCACGTGTCGTGGTTGGAACAGTATGTTTTCAACTCTTTGCTGAACTTCTAAATATCTAAACATATTATACAGTAATTTATTTATTTGATGAATTATTTAATAGGATCTAAATTTGATCAGATTTGACCACAACCACATTCACACCAACAACTAAATCAGTTTGTGACTCACACACAATTACATTATTAAACACACCACATGCTGACTCATTACTATTGAAAAATGAATCTTGTCCTAAATGATTCAAGAATAGATTTAATTGCATTATTGTCATTGTGTCTTAGATACAAAACCCCAGCAATGCCTTTGTCATTGTTAATGAGTGTGTGTATTGATCAGTGTCCTTATCGATCAGTGTTTTAATTGATTGTTTGTATGGATGGAAACACACACACACACATTTAAACCACAGACTGAGAGGTGCTGAGTGTCTGTTGGTGTATTTTAATTTAACATTTTTATAAAGTAGCAGCAGTATGAGTTCCCTGTTCCGCAGTGAGGAGATGTGTTTACTGCAGCTCTACTTTCAAACTGATTCAGCGCTCAGCTGCATTAATGAGCTTGGCCTTCTGGGACTTGTCGAGTTCAGAGATGTGAGTAAAAAGTCTGTGTGTGTTTGTGCGTGTGTGAGTCCTTTTTCGCCTGCATCTATCCATTTTTTTGTCAGTTTTCACAAGATGAAATGCTGTTTTTGATGATGATTATTATTATTATTATTATTATTATTATTGTTATTATTATGATTGCAGCTAAACCCAGGGATGAGTTCATCTCAGAGGAGATTTGTAAATGATGTGAGGAAGTGCGAGGAAATTGAAAGAATAATAAGTAAGTCATTCCTTTTTAGACAACTTAGGAATACTTTTTCTCATTATTTACAGATTTCATTGCACTAATATTGTATTATTTCAAATTTCCAGAGTATTTGGAAGGTGAAATATTGCGATTTAATATTCGCATCCCTTCCGGATCACACACTGAGGAAACTCGGTGTAGCAGAGACACATTGGAGCTCGAGGTGCGATCACAGTGACAAAAACTGTATTCATATGAAATTATGATTCATATGAAATTAACACAATTCTAAATTTGTAACACTTTTCTTTTTATTTGCAGTAAAAATATTAAGGATTTTTAATAGTAATCAGCTTAACTTTCTTTCAGATTGCTTTTTTTTTAAAAATAAAGCAGTCAGGTTTCTTGGTTGTGTACGTTGTCATGTCGTGTGTACAGTCTGAGGTAAAAGCGTTAGAACAGGAGCTGAAGGAGATCAGCTTTAATCACACAACGCTGAAGAGGAACCTGACCGAGCTGCTAGAGTCCAGCGCACTGCTCGGCGTCATCCATGAAGTCTTCCAGGAGGTAAAAAATGAATCATTTCCAAATAAATTGCCATAAAATTTTAATTTTAAAATTTTAATTTGTCATTCTGTGATTAAACCCTCAGTGTGACATGCAGCCGTCCTGTACTGACCTTCAGTCTGACGGGCCACACATCACTCAGCGCTTAAACAGCATCAGCACCATCACAGCTCCCAAACTTTGGTAACACACAAACACACAAACACATACACACACTTTTCTAAAATAAAAGCTTGTCCTATTTTAAATTCCAAAATTGAATGACAGTACTGGACTATATGACACTGATCTCATATAGATGTCTTTAACTTTATTATTATTATTATTATTATTATTATTATTATTATTATTATTATTATTATTATTATTATTAATGGTGCTTGCAAAGCATCATTATTGTTATTCTGCATACTTATTATTATTATTCTTCCGGACACTTTTTTGGCGCGTAACTTGTCCCGCAGCTTTTGTCCTAGACCCATGAATGAGGTGTCAAATAGACCGGGTTGTTGAGGACAGGTGTGCTATGACTTTTATAAGCGATCGGAATTCCGGAATTCCCGGTACGGAAGCTCAAAGGGGTATTTTTTTCCCATAGACTTGAATGGGGAATTCTTAAAATTCTTTTGTTCTCTCTGTAGATGTAAAGCACACTCTCAATACATGTAACTATCAACTCCACACTATCAATCCAATGTTTCCACAAGTATTGGACCCCAGTCAATACACTTTTGTCCAAAAGTATTGACACCCCACCGGGTATTGACGTGACATCACATGTAGCCCCGCCCCCAAAATACTGTTCTATGCAGTATAATAATAAGTAGAATTCCATAATGACTGCAGTTTTTACATGAAATGTCAAAACACTTAGTAGTCACTTTTGTCCAAAAGTATTGGCACCCCACCGGGTATTCACGTGACGTCACATGGATATCAAAACACTCAGCCCGATGAGGGGAACTGCCTCACGCGTGTTTTGGTCACGTCACGTGACGTCACGTGTAGCCCCGCCCCCAAAGTAAGAGAAATCAAAAAGTTAGCACATGGACATGTCATATATCAAAACACTCAGCCCGATGAGGGGAACTGCCTCACACGTATTTTGGTCACGTCACGTGACGTCACGTGTAGCCCCGCCCCCAAAGTAAGCGAAATCAAAAAGTTAGCACAACATGGACATGTCATATATCAAAACACTCAGCACGATGAGGGGAACTTGCCACATGCAAGCACCATTCACATTTTCTTCAGGAAATGTACCGTTCTAGTTATTATTATTATTATTATTATTATTATTATTATTATTATTATTATTATTATTATTAATGGTGCTTGCAAAGCAACATTCTTACTATCCTGCATACTCTTCCGGACAAAACTTTGGCGCGTAACATGTCCCGCAGCTTTTGTCCTAGACCCATGAATGAGGTGTCAAATCGACTGGCTCACTCAGGAGAGGTGTGCTATGAGTACCGGTACTTCCGGTACCGGGTCTCAAATTGGCCTTTTTTCCCATAGACTCCCATTATAAACTTTGGAGGTTTATAACTCAGCAAGCTTTCGAACTATCTACACCAAATTCGGCCAGCTCCTTTAAGGTGATACTCTGAGCAAACTTTTAAATTGGTGTACCGACTGGCCTTCCTGTTCTGCCGCAGCCCCACCCCCACCCCCAAAATATGCAAAATCAAAAAACTTTTTACAACATGGACATGTGACATATCAAAACACTCACAACAATGAGGGGAACCTCCTCACATGTAATTTGATGAAGTCAAGTGACGTCACATGATTTCATGTGAAAATAAAAAATTTGCACAACATGAACATGTGACATATCAAAACACTCAGCACAATGAGGGGAACTGCCTTACATGTATTCTGGTCACGTCACATGACGTCACGTGATGTCATGTGAAAATCAAAATTTAGCACAACATGGACATGTGACATATCAAAACACTCAGCATGATGAGGGGAACTTGCCACATGCAAGCAACATTCACATTTTCTTCAGGAAATGTACGTTCTAGTTACTATTATTATTATTATTATTATTATTATTATTATTATTATTATTATTATTATTATAACAATTTTTCTGGGGTCCAGAAGCTATTTAAACTATTTGATAGTTACACTGAACATCGCTAGGAAACATTATGTCGTACTACGTTATTATCGACCTTTAAAAAGAAGGCATTGAGACATAAACTGAACCAGTTAATGAAAAATTAGTACCAATTCTTATCTTTTAAAAAAATCCGTCCCTTTGTAAATTTTCTTTATACAGGCCCAGATTTCTTTCTCCAGTATGTCGCTGTATAGATATGAATACAAACGCACATACTTGCACAGACACACACACACACACACACACACACACACACACACACACACAACTACTACTACTACTACTACTACTACTACTAAATGCAACAACAGCTTATAAAAATCCTTTCATTGCTTGGCCATAAAGTATTCAGACACTTTATCCCATTCAATCTAATCAGATTAAACATAACACAAACACTTTTTTATGTTACAAAACCTGATCCATTATACACACATTCTTTTCCTTGTTTCCATTTTTTGTATTTTATCAGTTTTATTGCCGGGGTGATTAAACACGATCGCTTCCCCGCCTTTGAGAAAGTCCTGTGGCGTCTTTTTCATGAGAATTTCCTGCTGCGCCATGCTGAGCTTCAACAGCACCCAGAGGTCAGATAGCAAATAGTGTGTTATTCCCTATAACTGATTCCTTTCCTGTTCATATCATTCTAATGTTTTATAATCAATCATCTGGGATATGTTTAGTGTGTGAATTGTTTGCTCGTGTAGTTTCTCAGCACACTATACAGTAGTAATACTAAGTAGTCCTGTGTGCTAGTATAAAGAGAAACCGGAGGATATAAGCTAATACCTATAAGCTACATGATCCTCGCAGCTCCAGTCTACTACTCTAATTAGATCAAGTATCAACTGTATAATCTATATTTACAGGATCTGTAAATGTTGCTTTTTTTACAGGACGGCACGGTGCAGAAAGATGCGTTCATCATCTGCATGCAGGGCGAACAGGTGCAGGGAAAAATCCGAAAAATATGCGAAGGGTGAGAGAAATTTCCTGTGATATTTGATAGTTGTTTTGAAATATATGTAACGTTACATGAAATACTGTGAGGCAAATAATCTTATTCAGGTTTGTATAGTATTTGTGGTATGTATAATACTTGTGTTGAAGGTTTAATGTCAGTTTGTACCCGTGCCCGAACACGATACATGCTCAAGAGGAGATGAAGTGTAACTTACGGACACGCATCAAGGAACTGCAAATGGTAAAAGATTTCATAATGCAAGGATGTTTTAGTAGTGTGTGTGTGTGTGTGTGTGTGTGTTTGTACTAATACATAAAAATACATAAGAACAGGTTATAATTGAGACCTTAGTCATGTGTTCAGGTGACTGTAGTGCTTTCATTCAGTACTTCATACTATATTAAGAAACGATGTATTTACATCAACCTCTATCGCTGTCATGTCGCCTGTTCGCAGATTTTGCGTCAGTGTGAAGAATTCTCTGTCGCAGTTTTGAATAAAGCAGCAAAAAGAGTTACAGACTGGTCCATCCAGGTGCACAAGATGAAATCCATCTACCACACACTCAACCTATGCAACATCGATATCACACACAGACTGACCATCGCAGAGATATGGTGTCCGGTGTTAGATCTCGGACACGTTCAACGTGCGCTCAACAAAGCTGCTGTGAGCAAAGATCAACAACACATATCTTGTCACCTGAAGAACATCAAAGCAAACCTGTTCAATATCTCATCACGCTTGTGTTCGTGTGCACATGCAGGAACACGCAGGTTCCAGCGTCAGACCCGTGCTGAATCGCATACAGAGCCCTGAAACTCCGCCCACATTTAATAGGACGAATCGTTTCACTGCAGGCTTTCAGCAGATCGTGGATACGTACGGTGTGAACAGTTATCAGGAAATTAATCCAGGTGACACCAGTTTGTTTTCAGTTATAGTTAATGCATAAACACCACAGAACCATTTGCAATATTTATTAAATCTAAAATGGTACCGAACTTCTCTATAGGAATCTTGATTTGCATTGATTACAGCACAAAGCATACCTGAGGAGCACAGGTTTTATGAGCAAAATATCTCCAGGTGGCTTTGGAAGAAGAAAAACTAGATGAAGTACTTGTTATACCAGACAGAGAAGTGCAGCCAAAAAGACAGTCAGGACTACAATCTTAGCTGAAAGATATTTAACCTGAATTAGTGACTGTTTTTTAGTGACATTTATTAACGTGTTTTTAACATTCTGGTCTGGATAAGATTGATGATTTGTGTCTGTTGATATCCCAAATATTCGGCTGTCAGCTCAGACTAATATGAGATAGATTAAGGATTGTATCCAAGATTTAACAGATCTAATGTTGAGAATTTTAACGAGACATTTAGAATAAGAATAACGCACTTTTTTTCCTGTGTAGCTCCATATACCGTAGTGACGTTCCCATTTCTGTTCGCTGTGATGTTCGGTGATTGTGGTCACGGACTTGTCATGTCTTTGATCGCTGCCTGGATCATCAGAAATGAACAGAAATTAAAGCAACAGAAGAATGAGGTACGAGTGTCATGTACAATGTGTGTAATTATGAAATGCATTCTTTGAAAGTGCATTGGAAAAGCTGCCCAATCTTAGTTAAAAAAGGTGTAGTTCACGCAGTCAGTTATAATCAATGTGCACTAAAGTTATTCAACGTCACAACATGGCAATGGCATGTTAATGTATATAGTTTTCTTCCCTCCAGATCACGTCCATGCTGGTGGGCGGCCGCTACATCATCCTGCTCATGGGCCTTTTCTCTATCTACACTGGACTCATTTATAATGACTGCTTCTCCAAATCATTCAACATGCTTGGCTCGTCATGGAGTATCAGAGCCATGTTCTGGCCCAGGGGACCTTGGAGGTGAGACATCGAGAGGCTGAGAGAACAGGCTCAGTTTCAAGTGCTACTTTTCATGACCTAGCAGACCTCATGACCTCAGCAGCAATAATCATGTAGCTGAAGCGAACTTGTAATGTCTTACAAGGTTACTAATGAATTGGATTTCTATGAATTTTTAGTAAATCATAAAGGATAAAGAAATATGTTTTATATTATTATTTTATCTTTTATATTATTATATATCTTATATTATAGTATTTATGTATTTACTGAATTTATATGAGCATTTTTTCTGTTCTACAGAAATGAAACCCTGCACAATTCGGATCATCTTCAGTTGGACCCTTCAGTACCAGGAGTTTACTCTGGAACTCCGTACATGTTTGGCATCGACCCAGTCAGTGCATACAAAAGTCAAACACATCGTTTCATTCTATTGAGTTTTCTAAAGCTATTTTTGGTGGCTTTATATTTTCTTACCTTTCTTCACTCCTGTTAGTCTGCAGTTTAACTGTAGTACTAGATTCTGTCCACTAGGCTGTGTTATTCTGGCAATTTGACAAATGCACTGCATTTATTTAAAGAACTGTTGAAATATCTCTAAACTATCGGGTTTGTGGGAATATCATAACAAGATGTGGAATAATTAAAGGTGGGAAATAGAATATATTATAATTGTAATAAGAACCATAATAATAACTATTATACTATACTTTGAACAAACTTATTACAAACTGGAACTGAAATGGGTTTAATCGTTCTTATATGTCATGAGTGTTCATAAAACTAATCTCATATGTGTCATAAAATCTATAGATATATATAGTTTGCAGAATTATTTTCAAATAAGAATGTAAAAGAGGTGATTGCAAACATATCCAGTTCTGTTACTGTGAAAGATTTAACCGGCTGGCATCAGAAGCCACATAAATAGGTTTGTTTGAATTGAAATGTTATGTTATCTGATAGAAATTCCCGTCTTTGAACAAACAGTACGTAAACAAACAGCATAATGAAGACAATGCACCTATAAGAAAAAGTGCTATTTTGTGTAAAATCCTATTTAAATTTCAGTTCCAGCTTGTAACGCTACAAAATGTGGAACAATCCAAGCGAGTAAAAGGATTGTACTCTTATTATTCATTTTTTGTATTGTGCAGGACTTTCACGTATTTTTATATCGATACTCAGAATATTTATATCTACAATACAGTGTATCGACAAATGTTTAGGGGCACCATCGCACTAATACGTGCATTTTGAACATAACCAAGCCAGATGCAGGACGTGTGAGTTCTTTCACACTAACCTTGGCAAATCATGACTCATGGAGCGTGAGCGTGAGGATGTGGTGGTTTATTGTCCACAAATGTTTGGCCATCTAGTGTATTTAAAATGCAATGAAAGTATTTTCCTGTTAGGGGTCACCACAGCGAATCATGTTTCCACCTCTATCCTCGACATCCTCTACTCTCGCACCAGTTACCTTTAACACATCCATATATCTCCTCTTTGGCCTTCCTCTTGACCTCTTACCTGGCAGCTCCATCTCCAACATCCTTCTACCAATATAACCATCTCCATCCTCTGTACATGTCCAAACCATCTCAATCTTGCCTCTCTGACTTTGTCCCCAAAACAGAAAACCTGAGCTGTCCCTCTGATGTGCTCGTACCTAATCCTGTCCATCCTCGTCACTCCTAAAGAGAACCTCATCCTCATCTCTGCTACCTCCATCTCTGCCTCATGTCTTTACCTCACTGCTACAGTCTCTAACCCATACAGCAGAGCTGCTCTCACTACTGTCTTCTAAACCTTCCCTTTGATTCTCGCCTCTTCACCTCTTTTCCACACTCCCCGTCACACTGGTAATTGATCCCAAATACGTAAACTCCTGCACCTTCTTGACCTCAGCCCCCTGTAGAATGCAATAAAAGTGCACATGATATTTTGTACCAGCCCAGATATGAAATGTGAACTGTCAGGCCTGGAGTGAGGAAAGGCAACAACGTGTAAAAAAGATAACAGGTATTCCAGCAGCAGGGGTGGTTCTTACTTCCATATTGTGTTTTCACTTATAGGTGTGGAATATTGCATCAAATAAACTCTCCTTCCTAAACTCCTATAAAATGAAGATGGCACTTATAATTGGAGTTTGTCACATGACCTTCGGTTTGACCCTGAGCATAGTTAACTACATGTGCGTTTTAAACGTAATTCATTAGAAATAGTTCTGTTATATAATAATAGTTTTCTGTTAATTAGAAGCTGATGTAATCCTATAACACTAATGTCTCTGGCTATTATTCAGACATTTCAGAAATCTCCAAAACGTGTTGCTGCGCTTTGTGCCAGAGCTCATCTTCTTGCTGTCTCTGTTCGGTTATCTCGTCTTTCTCATCGTTTTCAAGTGGTGCATGGGTGTACAGTGTGACAGTAGCATTCTCCTCATCTTCATCAACATGATGTTTTTCAACCATAAGGCTGATGAGAAATTCATCTACAACGGACAGGTTTGAATTCATGTCATTGATTGTATATTTTAATAATATACATTTATTGTCAAAACGTTATTTAAACAGCTTTACACAAGGCATGTTTTAAAATGGCAGTATCTATCTATCTACCTATCTATATCTATATCTATCTATATCTATATCTATATCTATATATATATATATAGATAGATAGATAGATAGATAGATAGATAGATATGTATATATATATACACAGTCAAGCCCGAAATTATTCAATTATTCATACCCCTGGCAAATTCTGACTTAAAGTTACTTTTATTCAACCAGCAAGATTTTTCTTGATTACAAATGACACAGGCGTCTCCCAGAAGATAATAAGACGATGTACAAGAGGCGTCATTGTGGAAAAAATTATTACTCATCTTTTATTTACATTTGAACAAAAAGTGGCATGTCCAAAATTATTCATACCCTTCTCAATAGTCATTAGAAAAGCCTTTATTGGCTATTACAGCAATCAAACGCTTGCTATAATTGCTGACCGGCTTTTTGCATGTCTCCACTGGTATTTTTGCCCATTCATCTTTAGCGATGAGCTCCAACTCTTTCAGGTTGGAGGGTCTCCTTGCCATCACCCTGATCTTTAGCTCCCTCCACAGATTCACGATCGGATTTAAGTCAGAAGTCTGGCTGGGCCACTGAAAAACGTTAATGTTTTTGTCTACTAACCATTTCTTCACCACTTTTGCTGTGTGCTTTGGGTCGTTGTCGTGCTGAAATGTCCACTGGTGCCCAAGGCAGTTTCTTTGCAGACTGCCTGCTGTTGTTCTTGAGAATTTTGATGTATCCTTCATCATGGTGCCTTTTACTGTGATTAGGTTTATACTGTGACTATGTGTGTATGTATATATATATATATATATATAAATATATAAAATGCCAATCTGTTTTTTTTCATTTTCACCAGAACGCTGTCCAGATGTTCCTGGTGGTCCAGGCTTTGTTAATGGTCCCTATAATGCTGCTAATAAAACCACTGCTCACTTACAGAAGTCAAGAAATGATCACTGACAAGGTAAAGGATAACGTGCATGCAATGAAAATATGTGACACTTGAGAAACAAGTTTTGCTACCGCTTGTTATATACACCCATTTTGTTTGGTGGGGGCAAATTTTTTTTTTAATTATTAAGTGTACATATGAACGCTGGCAACATTTCAAACATCTGTTCTTACAACTGATAGGTGGATCTCAGCCATATAAACTCTGTATATATTTTTGCTGGTTGCTACGTTACTAAGGAGATGCTTTCTCTATAGGATCATCAGCCTCCAGAAAACAAAAGAACAATAAGAAGTGCGTAGTGATATCGGATCATAAGGTGATTCAAACAGCTCTAATACTTATCTCTCTCTATATATATATATAGACAAGTTGGAGAGGTTTAACATGTCAGAGTGTAAAGAGTGCCACGCATTCATTTTAAATAAATGTAATAATTTAATTAGCCACCATGCAAGTTTGCTCAATCACAAATCAAATGATACATAGCAGGCGTTAACTGGCAAATTAAAGCCTTTAGTGTACTATAAAATGAACACGTCACTATATACTGTCAGGTGTGAATGAAGAATTAATCGAACATCGCCTAATTCTACATGCGCAGGCTGCGTTCTGCATCTTGCATCGTGAAACATTTTGTTAAATTCTATATGCCAGCAGTTTAGGCATGAAGATGTGGAGAAATGGCATATGTCTAAAGACATGCTGTAGTGGCTCTGAGACGGTAGTAAGAAACAGTGAAGCATTTCCATCCTGATGTAAGTGCTATAACTCATATGCTTGCACCATCACAGTCAACAGAATGCAGAGTGGTTTCGGATCAAAGTGTTAGACAGAGCGAATATCTCCTGGGAGAATGGTGTTTATCTGTGTCTTGGAATGTAAATTCTGTACATTTTGAAATAATTGTCTTTTTTTAAAAAATATATATAGATTTGATTAAGCAAGCATTTTCAGCGAAGCAAATGAAAGCCAGATAAAGTAAAAGTAAAGATAGACCACAAACCACTTCAAAGCAAGAACATTTCACTTTATATCTCAACCAGACACAAAACGTAAGGATATCAATCACAAGGTGTGTCTCTGTGTGATGGACAGTTTCACATTTTATTGGGTGTTCCACACTGTTTAATTGCTACACCGTATGACAATCATCACACCCAGCATTTGCTTTGAAGATTTGATATGGAATGTAAAGCATTTTATGAGCTGCCGTTCTCACGCAATAATTTGTAATTCAGGTTTTAATGTATTCAAACAGATTAAAGAATCATCTCCATGTTTATTCCCTGTTATTGTACAGATTTTTTTTTCTACACTCGATCATCTTAATCGATCGTCACAATCCTAAAATTTTACTTATGATCTCTACATAAAGTTTACACAGAGACATGTTTCAAGGCATGTTTGGCATCTGAAATAAT
Organism: Tachysurus vachellii; assembly: GCF_030014155.1. Taxonomy (NCBI): domain Eukaryota; kingdom Metazoa; phylum Chordata; class Actinopteri; order Siluriformes; family Bagridae; genus Tachysurus; species Tachysurus vachellii. Next base: position 4,778,219 of record NC_083484.1, on the reverse strand, counting down.
ATATATATATATATATATGTATATATATATATATATATATATATATATATATATATATATATATATATATATATATATATATATATATATATATATATATGTGTGTGTGTGTGTATATATACACATATATATACATATATTTATATATATACGTATATACATATATATACATATATTTGAGTATATATATATATATATATATATATATATATAGTTTCGATTTGAAATCAGTTTCTTAAACTGAGATGAACATTAGCTGTTTTGTTGTTTGGACACAATCGTGTACAGAATGGACAAAACGTAATGACGGATTCATCCTTAAGTCTTAACATTTTCATAGTTTAGTATCTCTTCATTGTGGGAAATAGTGATAGGTTATTCCAAATGTACTGTATGCAGTGGCTAATTGCATTAGCTTTAATCAACAGAGTGTTGGCTATAGTGCTAGATCGTGGTTGGTGAGTAAATGAGGATTGGCCTATTGGAAAAAAGACTGTATGAATATGCTATACAGGGTAGACATATTTTTATGCATTTTCTCATATGTTCTCAAACAATTGATAAGTCTGAATCTTTCACTAAAATCTTGCGCGTTTCTTGTAGGTCAGTCTGAGTGATGTGTTTGTGTGCGAAGCAATCCACACCATAGAACACTGCCTCGGCTGCGTCTCCAATACAGCGTCTTATCTGCGGCTGTGGGCTCTCAGCCTCGCCCACTCAGGTACAGTACACACTCACTCGCATATACGCACATCAGAAGAACCCAGGTTTGTGAAGATCTAATTAACAGTAATGTACGTGTGTGTAGAGTTATCTGAGGTGTTATGGCGGATGCTGATGCGCGTCGCTCTGCGCTCGGGTTCATCACTGACGCTCACGCTGATCTTCTGCTGCCTTGTGTTGTTAAGTGCATCAGTCCTGATAGTCATGGAGGGGCTGTCTGCATTTCTGCATGCTTTACGTCTGCATTGGTAAGTGTAAAACATTTCTAGACATCAAAATGGCCTGTTAAAAGGCCCATTAATATTGAACACCCACATATGTGACTGCATTGTGTTGTGACAGCGTCATTAATTTTATGTATTAATTTCAGGGTTGAATTTCAGAACAAGTTTTATAAAGGAGACGGATTTAAATTCACACCCTTGTTCTTCAAGAATAAAGAAACAGCCATGGTGACGTATTAAATATGATTATAACTAAATGGTTTGACGTACAATGAGAGAGTGTGTGTGCCCTGCGATGGGTTGGCACTCCGTTCAGGGTGTATCCTGCTTTGATGCCCTATTGACTTTAACTACAGTCACCTTGACGGCTGGGTGTATAAAGATGTTCACAAAGATAAAAGCTTCGTTCTGTTTTCCTGTGGTTTCTATATATATAGCGAAAAAGAAACTCTCTTTCATTATTTCTCTTTTTTTTCAGAACGAAAAGCAAAAATGTTTAAAGTTGTAATGTAAATGAAAATCCCAGCATTTATGTACACTGCTTATTAGTTCAATAAAATGTTCCTTTTATGTGTTGTATGTTATTGGGACTTAATTGGGTCCATGTCAAAACTTGATCAATAAAATACATTTTTGCAAAGTGGAGAAAAATAAATCCAGTGTATTGTGAGAACTTAATTCACTTGATAACAAGACATTATTTCGGAATGTTTGTAATGAACACTACAGTCTTTAAATAGCATTGTTAATTAAGTTTGGTTTGGTTTCCTCACATGGCTGCCAGCAGGAATATTCCCCTGATGTACAAATCTCATATGCATATTGTTGCTATATACCGTGACTTTTGTTGTTTGTCCTCCACAACACAACACAACACAACACAACACAACACACCTATTAACTCTCATGCAGAATTACTCACATTGACTACACAAATTAGCTTTGTTTTGGATCATCCCTGGTTTCCTAATGATGCCACTATACCAGAGTTTCACACCATGGTTGTCTTTAATACACGCCTATAAACACTCTGTTCCATCATTAGCATCATTTCTATACTTCGTCCCACACACAGGGATACTCATGAATGATCTCTACATTCATTCATCTTCTACCGCTTATCCGAACTACCTCGGGTCACGGGGAGCCTGTGCCTATCTCAGGCGTCATCGGGCATCAAGGCAGGATACACCCTGGACGGAGTGCCAACCCATCACAGGGCTGATCTCTACATAATTGATGTAAATATTTGCTATTGTTGTGATGAATAAAGATTTTCTCCCTATTGTGAGATTATCACACTATTGTGTTTAAGAATCCAATGTCCGTAGTCTGCAGTTTGCTTGCGTACGTTATTACGATTTAAGAATGCTGTAGGATTATAGTTAATTATCTCAGGAGTTCCCTATGTACAGCAACCGGCAAGTCGAGTTTTTTCGCCGCATGTGTTTCATTTATGCTCCTCCTTGTTCTCTGTTTATTTACTTTGACACATGTCTTTGTTTTGATTTCAAGCACTTGTATCAGCCTTTATAAATCAATCCATATACTGTATGTGGCAGAATATTATATATAATATAATATAATATCATATAGAATATTTCACTTCAATCATGAAGTATTTCTGGGAAAATCTTAGCAAAGCATCCATATATCATCATGCGTCTGTTATTTTAAGATTCAAGTTCCTTTTATTGTCATTATACTAAATAGCTACAATTTTAAGAATTGAAAAACAAAAACAAAAATACAACACAACAATTACAGTCATTTATTGTGATAGTAATAAATAGGTCAGTTATTGTAAATGATGTATAGGTATAAAGAAGTATGTAAATTTTTATATATACTGTATATAAATAAATAAATTTATAGAGGGTATAGAAGTGTAACAAAATGTAAAAATGTATGTATGTATGTATGTACAGTATGTATGTGTGTCTATGTATGTATGTATGTATGTATGTATGTATGTATGTATGTATGTATGTGTGTATGTATGTATGTATGTATGTATGTATGTATGTATGTATGTATGTATGTGTGTGTATGTATGTATGTATGTATGTATGTATGTGTGTATGTATGTATGTATGTATGTATGTGTTTGTGTATGTATGAATGTGTGTATGTATGTATGTGTGTGTGTATGTATGTGTGTGTGTGTGTGTGTGTGTGTGTATGTATGTATGTATGTATGTATGTATGTATGTATTTATGTATTTATGCTAGGGGTGTGCAAAGCAGCTGGTATTTGTATCTGTATTTGTATTTGTTGAGGGGGGAAAAGCATTTGTATTTGTATTCGAGTAATAATAATTTTAATAATTATGGATATGCAATATTGGTTGATGTTTTTGAACATGTAACAAAGAACAAGGAAAAGAAAATAACATAACAGCCATTACCTCATCCATAGTTAAACCAACAACTAAATATAGCTGACCTTTTTGTCCACACTTAACAGCCGACAAATGTGATGTATGTGTCAAATTTCAAGTTAATCTAAGCACGCCAAAAGCCTTAAATATGCCTGAAATAAAAGTAAGTTTTGACACTATGCCATGGCAACAGTGTTTGAGATATCAAAAATCCATTCGCAATTTTGCATCTCCAATATCTCTGCGTCATGGTGGCCAAGTCTGGTCTCAATTGCATGAATCCCCTAGGAGGAGTATTTAAAAGTTTACCGCATGCAGCTGTCAAAAAATCCACCTTTGTGACTGACACACTTCCTGGGGCCTGTTGGTAGCGCTATACCCGGGACTCACAATAAGCACATCGATGCAATCGGAATCCTTGGCCGAACATACACACCGCGTGTCATCCCAATAAGACATTTTTTGCCTTAGATAGAAGACACTTCCTGTTTCTCTGAATTGGCCATAACTTAGTCGCCACGCCATGGCAGCACCGTTCGAGATATCAAAAATCCCTTCGCAATTTAGCAAGTGCAATGTCGTGGCATCATGTTCACAACGTTTGATGTCAATCGCATGAATTTCCTAGGAGGAGTATTTAAAAGTTCACTGCATGCACTTATAAAACAATCCAAAATGGCCAACTTCCTGTTGGGCGGAGCTCATAGTTTAGATGAGATCTATATGCGTACCAACTCTCGTACATGTGCGTACATAATTGCCTGATCTGTGCACCAATGTTTGTTTTTGCATTACAGGGGGCGCTACAGAGCCCCCCTGCCAGCCCGTATTCCAGCCTTTGCCGAAAACCTAGTGTCGCACGAATCTGACATGTGTTCCAAATTTCAAGAGTTTTCGAGCATGTTAAGGGACCCCAATTGGCCAATGTGTGGGAGAAAAAAAAAATAAATAATAATACTCCCGTGCAAAAACAATAGGGCTTCGCATCTTTTGGTGCTCAGGCCCTAATAATACTCCCGTGCAAAAACAATAGGGCTTCGCATCTTTTGGTGCTCAGGCCCTAATAATACTCCCGTGCAAAAACAATAGGGCTTCGCACCTTTTGGTGCTCGGGCCCTAATAAATCCGAGCAAAAACAATAGAACTTAATTCACTTGATAACAAGACATTATTTCGGAATGTTTGTAATGAACACTACAGTCTTTAAATAGCATTGTTAATTAAGTTTGGTTTGGTTTCCTCACATGGCTGCCAGCAGGAATATTCCCCTGATGTACAAATCTCATATGCATATTGTTGCTATATACCGTGACTTTTGTTGTTTGTCCTCCACAACACAACACAACACAACACAACACAACACAACACAACACAACACACCTATTAACTCTCATGCAGAATTACTCACACTGACTACACAAATTAGCTTTGTTTTGGATCATCCCTGGTTTCCTAATGATGCCACTATACCAGAGTTTCACACCATGGTTGTCTTTAATACACGCCTATAAACACTCTGTTCCATCATTAGCATCATTTCTATACTTCGTCCCACACACAGGGATACTCATGAATGATCTCTACATTCATTCATCTTCTACCGCTTATCCGAACTACCTCGGGTCACGGGGAGCCTGTGCCTATCTCAGGCGTCATCGGGCATCAAGGCAGGATACACCCTGGACGGAGTGCCAACCCATCACAGGGCTGATCTCTACATAATTGATGTAAATATTTGCTATTGTTGTGATGAATAAAGATTTTCTCCCTATTGTGAGATTATCACACTATTGTGTTTAAGAATCCAATGTCCGTAGTCTGCAGTTTGCTTGCGTACGTTATTACGATTTAAGAATGCTGTAGGATTATAGTTAATTATCTCAGGAGTTCCCTATGTACAGCAACCAGCAAGTCGAGTTTTTTCGCCGCATGTGTTTCATTTATGCTCCTCCTTGTTCTCTGTTTATTTACTTTGACACATGTCTTTGTTTTGATTTCAAGCACTTGTATCAGCCTTTATAAATCAATCCATATACTGTATGTGGCAGAATATTATATATAATATAATATAATATCATATAGAATATTTCACTTCAATCATGAAGTATTTCTGGGAAAATCTTAGCAAAGCATCCATATATCATCATGCGTCTGTTATTTTAAGATTCAAGTTCCTTTTATTGTCATTATACTAAATAGCTACAATTTTAAGAAATGAAAAACAAAAACAAAAATACAACACAACAATTACAGTCATTTATTGTGATAGTAATAAATAGGTCAGTTATTGTAAATGATGTATAGGTATAAAGAAGTATGTAAATTTTTATATATACTGTATATAAATAAATTAATTTATAGAGGGTATAGAAGTGTAACAAAATGTAAAAA